>NW_020537215.1:0-18179 GCF_003426905.1 Ctenocephalides felis | reverse complement strand
TTCCTTACACCGGTCTCCGCCCTTTCTCAGAAAATCTATGCATAACTATCAATTTAAGACACATGTCCCTTCGTAACGAGTCAATTTGCCCATTTGCTCACATTTGCCCAATTCGCACCCACATTCGAGACACACATTTACCCACAAATGGCTATTTTAGCAAACGGTTGCGACAATTTGCAAACAGATCAGTCGCCGACACACACGTTTCGGCCAAATTCGATTGTCCCTTCTTCAGGCGAAGGAAAAGGCAATTGTCTCGGCCTCTTGATTGGAGTGTCCCTTCGAAGGGCAGATTCGATAAGACGCATCTGTTATTTTGGATTTTGGATTTGAGGAGGAAATTAGCATGACAAGTAGCGAAAGGACAAAACAATACAATCTGAAGGTTGTATGTTCAGGTTGTTTTTATATTATACAAATATTATCAGGTACTTGGTGTGAATATTAACTAAGGAGAGATATTGAATTGAAACAAAAACAACGTCGAACAAGTTGAATCTATATGTGAAACAAAGAAAGGACTCTACTGACGAGCAAAGTTATATATTTTTACGTGAACAAATACTCGTTTGCTTATGAATAAAGTCTTTTTGCTCTTTATTATTTTGTTGCAGTGGCGTAACTATAGGGTGGCGTGGGTGGCAAAATGCCACCGGCCCCCGGCCCAAGGGGCCCCGGTTCAAGAGGACGCGGCTCAAAAATATTGTTTCTACATTATACTCTAATACTTTATTTCATTTGAAAAGTATGTTTTTGTAAGAATCAGAGGCGTAACTACCGCCGTATCAGCCGTATCAAATATACGGCGCCCCCGAACCAGGGGGCCCCCAACGTCCGTAAGAAACATTAATAATATAAAAAAATCATGAAAAACGAATTAATCATGAAAACTTCGTTCAATCAAATTTAATGCCGTTAAAAAGTACGCGAGGAATGTAAGATTATTATTTTGAAGAGTTTTTTTTGTCCAGGCCACGGGGGCCCCAAATACGCGTAAAAATTAGTAAAATCTAACAAATTTTGGTTTTATTTCACTAATAACAAAAGTTAGAATAAACATGAACATTTTCTTCTAAATAAATTTAATTTCGAAAAAAAAACCATGAGCGTGTAAGAATGTAAAAATATAATTTTAGAGTGTTGTGATTTTTTTTTAATATTTTCTTTAATATTTATGAAGCACTATAGTATGCAAATAATGACTAATAGAAAACTAACTTTTTATTGAGTCATTTCTTGAATAGATTATGCGAATTAAAAAATCAAAATTAATTTAGTAGTCTGTTCAAAAATTAGCAAAGGAATCGATTGTAAAGACTGTTTGTAAAAACAAAATATCAAACTCAACATGTAGCTTATAAAGCTAATTAAAAATTTAAAAAAAATTATGTTTGATTTTCAAAACAAAGCAGTAATTGTACTTCTAAATTATTAATTTTGACTTATAATTATTATTTTTATGTTTTTTTGTACTTATACATTTTAATTTTTTTTTAAATTTTTGTATACATACATTTTAAATAATTTCCTAATTTCAAACCATAAAATATGAGTAAGTCGAAGTAGATTTACTCATTTTCAATACAATTCATTACAAATCGTGGATATATATAACATTTAACACGTTGAAAAATTTCGAGTTTTTTTAAATTAAATTAAAACCACTTGATTTTACTGATAGGCGGGCCCCGGATGGCCTAGTTACGCCACTGGTGTGTGCGGATACAAATTTTCGTCGACGATTTCGGGACCACCGACCAACCGATTTAAATAATTCAAAAAACATTCGATTCGTACTGATAAGGAAACGTGCTGATTAGTTTTTGGCGGAGGCAGGTCTAGCCGTATAATAAACTGTAACACGGTTTTTAAGAGATCTGAGCGTCCGATTTTAAGAATTCAAAAAACATTTGACTTGTATTAACAAGATGAAGAACTGATCAAAGTTTCATGAAGGCAGGTCTAACGGTTTCGCTGATCTAGTAAAAAAAAGTAAAAAAAAGCCATTTGGCGGTCAAAAATGATCATTAGACATATGCACATCAAATTATTAGATATTTTATAGAGATTTTAACAATAAGTATAAATTTTGTTTACATTCCTATGGGTTCCGTTCCAATGTTTAACCATTAGACGGCGACGCGGCGCTTCAATATTTTGTCTCTATGCAGTTAAAGCAGTACGATTGCTTTGAAAACATGTTCAGAATTTCCAAAATATTTCAAAATAAATTTTTCTCCAAAAAGTCTTTTTTTCAAAAAAAAGTAAATTTTTGTCAAAAATTTATAGTTTCTCAAAGATCTAATTTTTTCAGAGTAATTTTTTTCCAAAAATGTTAATCTTTTTAAAAAAATAATTTTTGATTCGGGAAGTTCCAGGAATTTGCCTTAAATGTGCCTTAATTTTAAAATTAGTACAAAATTGGTTGCATTTTTACATCAAAAAAGATTTATTAATAGAAATCTCTTGACTATGTACTAATAAAATACATAATAGTAAACTTACATCTCTGAAATTATTTAGACATCGGTATCCAAAAAGTCACAGTGTAATTTTTTATTAAGTTTTTAAGCACACTCACAATTATTTTCAGTGCATTTAAAGTACACAACCAATATCAAACACCATAACAATTGATTATATATAATTTCGTTTTATATATATATATATATATATATATATATATATATATATATATACAGGGGCGTAACTACCGCCGTATCAGCCGTATCAATGATACGGGGCCCCCGGGCCCAGGGGGCCCCCAACGGGCGTTAACAGAAATTGAGAAAAACTTTTTATTTATTTCACAAACGACAAAGTCAAAAAATCAATTTATTATTATTGTCGGGACAACCTACATTGGTTGACAAGCGACGAACGAACAGCAGGGATTTCTTTTAATAAGTAATATTTTTTACAACTGACCCAAAATGGACAAGAAGCACAACATTTGGTACAGAACTAAAGACGTTAGAAAAAATACAATCATATGATAATTGCCAGAGTTAGTCGAAGGTTTTGTATATTGAAAGTGTTTTGGTTTAGTGGTGATTTGTGAAAAGTGTTAGTGGTGATTTAAAGAAAACTAGCTGTAAGTGGAATTCTGTCTTAAGGCAATTAGGGCATCGTGCCTTAAGGCAAATTGCTGGAACTTCCCGTACCAAAAATTATTATTTTTTTTAAAAACGATTAACATTTTTGAAAAAAATTTACTTCGAAGAAATAAGATTTTTGAGAAACTATAAATTGGACAAAAAATTACTTTTTTTTGAAAAAAAATTGAAAAAATGACATATTTTGGAAGATCTGAACTTGTTTTTCAAAGCAATCGTACTGCTTTAACTGCATAGAGACAAAATATAAAGCGCGTAAGCGCGGCGTCGCTGTCTAACGGGTAAACATTGGTACGGAACCCATAGGAAAATAAACAAAATTTATACTTATTGTTAAAATCTCTATAAAATATCTGAAAATTTGATGTGCATATGTCTAATGATCATTTTTGACCGCCAAATGGCATTTTTTTTTACTTTTTTCGTTATATCTCCAAAACCGCTGGACCTGCCTTTATGAAAATTTGATCAATTCTTTATCTTGTCAATACAAGTAAAATGTTTTTTGAATTATTAAAATCGGACGCTCCGTTCTCTTAAAAACTGAGTTACCGTTTTCGGCACTTTTTGCGCCGTATCTCCGGAACGGCTAGACCTGCCTTCGCCAAAAACTAATCAGCACGTCTCTTTATCAATACGAATCGAATGTTTTTTAAATTATTCAAATCGGTTGATCCGTGTTCCCGAAATCGTCGACGAAAATTTGTATCCGCACATACATACACACACACACGCACACACACACACACACACACACATACATCCATTTTTTCTAAGGTATGCCAAAATGTTCAGAAACCTCTGAAACGTAAAGATATATAAAAATTTTCATTTTCGATTTTTTTGCGATTACTATAACTTACCCTACGGGAAGTTAACAATGAGTGAAAAGAAGAGAGATTACGTCAGCGGAGCTATGAAACGAAAAATTGAACAGAAAAAAGATGAAGTCATAAAAAAAGTGCCAAAAATTTCTTAAATCGAAAAATATACACTTTTTTGGCAATAGCATACAACGCTGGTCAATGCTAAATCAAGATTCTTCCGAGGAATATTTAGTATTTTTAAAAACAAGAGGCGGAAGATAACAAAGCGATTTTTCGATGAGTTATCACAAGACGAGAGAATTTTACACCCTGAATCATATTTTAAAGTAAACGTGTACTATTGCTGTTTAGATATTTTAATTTCTCAAACAAAACAAAGGTTCAGAATATTGCAATCGGAAAAACTCATGCCTTCTTCAAATGAAGAAATAATAATTGCTTCCAAAAAACTGACGTCAAAATACTGCAAATATCTATCAGGTAATCTTTGCGATCAATTGATAGCTCTAAAAACATGCTTAAACTCAGAAATCGAAAATATTCATGCCATTAAGGAACTCTCTAAATTATTATTAATAAAATTTAATAGTATTGCATCCAGTTTTCCGGATGTAATAACAGCTTGCATTTTATTCGTGACCCTTCAAGTTACAACCGAAACTGCTGAAAGGAGTTTTTCAAAATTAAAATTAATCAAAAATTACCTCAGAACATCAATAAAACAGGAACGTTTATCAGACCTGTCTCTATGGTCTATAGAAGCGCGGGGCTTCAACTAACACAGGAATGTGGCAACGAAATATGGCCCGAGAGAGCGATCTATATACTCTTCTTTTATCTATGCCTCGACCTCTACCGACAAACTGTTTGAGGTCCGATGAGAACCTCGCGAAGCCCTTAGTCATGGCCGGTAATCTCGGAACAAACATCTGTAATCTCGTTTTTAGTTCCCTCTCCCTCGTTTGGAGCGCTGGTAGCGCTACAAAATGGGCTAAAGAAAATATTCTAGAATCTAATATGGCGGAATAATATTTTAGTGTCAAAGTATCAAATGTTTGTTAAAAGTTTATAACAAATATCATGTCAAAGTGCGGTGTACAATAATGCGGAACATCAACAAATATGCGAAAATGGTGTATTTCCTGCAGAAAATGACGTAATATGTAAAATGATTAGTAAAATAACTGGATCCCGGGCTGAGCACTGATGGTGAGAACTTTTTTTTTTTTTTTAATAATTTTTACAACTGTCCTGAAACGGACAACAAGTAAAATATTTGACATGAAACTGAAGGCGTTGGCAAAATACAAATCATCTGACCATTGCCAGTGATTTGTCGAATGGACTTATCTATTGTTGATTAGTGCAGAAGAAATTTTCTTTTTAATCGGGCCCTGGTAGAGTTGAGATGGTGAGAACTAGACGTGTATATAGTTGGCAGACTCACATCTGCAGTGTTGCCATGTCTACAGTTTTAACTGTAGATGTTCAGTTTTTTGATAATGATCTCAGTTTTGCAGTTTTGGCCTCGAAATCTACAGTTTTTTGCTGAAGATACGAGCACTATTTATTTTTTTATGTTGAACTCAATAGTTGTTCTACTAAGTCAATTTCTATAAAACTAATATTGTTAAACCAGAGATAATGTTTATCCATTATTTTATTAGATGTGCGCTTGCTGTCAATGCAACGTACAACGACGTAACTAGCGGGGCAATGAACCGTTTCCTTTCCCGTTTCTCTCTCGTTAACGAGACAACATAAACCATTTTGTCGAAACTGATTTTAAATTTAAAAACCAACTGCCAGTTAGGTTGTCCAACGAAATAAAAATTCTTTCATTTTAGTATTTTTTATGAACTTATCTTTTGTAGGTTGAGATTTATGTTAATAATTCTTTCCACGTATATAATTATTTATAGTAAAAAATATTTATTTATTTAACTATCAGCTAGCTTTATATTGATTCGAAATTACCTTCAATAATTATAACATGACATGATGAATATTACTTATATTGAAATTTAACAATTACAAAATTAATAAAATAAACAATATATCGATAAATATTTTGGAATGGTGTTTAGGATAACTATAATAAAACTGTTTGTTTAAGATATCAATTGAATATATCCTATACAATTTTTTTTAAAGAAAACCTTCAATGCTAAATTATGTAGATCGCCGGGATTACTTGGAAAATCTTATATCTGGCCCCATTGAGAATTACTAGTATTATAATCGCTTATTGTTAGGTAAAATATAATAAAACCTTTCAGAATGACTATAATAAAACTGTTTGAGATATCAATTGAATATTTCCTAAACACATTTTTTTAAGGAAAACCTTCAATGCTAAATTATGCAGATGGCCGGGCGTACGCTCATTGGAAAATCCTATAATCCCAAATGCGGATACACATTTGTCTTTTGTTAGCATTTTGGTAATTGTTAAATACATCATAAAATTTATCTTGCGTTTTTTTTTTGTAACAATATTTTCCTTCGTGGAATTATCAATTTTTGTTGTTATGATTACTTTTATAGATAAAGGGTTGAAAAGACTTCAGGAAATGATATAATTTTTGTAAATTTTTATGTACAAACAAATACTTGTCTTGGCCTTGTATATAAACCGCCCCTTAACCACTTAACGGTTGGGTTTTTTTTCGTGAAAAGTGATCTAAAAGAGCAGGTTTTTTTTATTGCGGATTTTAAAAGTTTAATTGATGTAATATGTGTTTCTGATAACATTTTTTTTATTTGATTTATTTTTGTTTAAAATTAAAAATATATATTATAATACTGATGACCGCTTTGATAGTTTTTTGTTATAAAATACAATGTACATACTTTTATATACTGAAATATATAGTCTTTGAATTGAATTGAATTGGACTACCTTTATTGTCTATGTATAAACTATTGTGTTATAATATGATAAATAATACGAAATTTTTATTTAATAACTTTTAAATTTTAATAATATCTATTTATCTAAAAATAATATAACAAATTTGTAAACAAATAAGAAAATTCAACAATATGTAATTATTAGAGCAAATATACGTGTAAAAACTCTAAAAGTTAAAAACAAAATAGATGGATTCTTGCCTAATTAGAGATAAAACACTCCAAAGTAATCTTCAATTGATTCCTATCAAAAATAACACAAACATATAACAATAACATGTCCCTTGATGGATATTCAGAAAGGCGGTTTTCACATGTTTATTTCTCATCTCAAAAGTCGTTAAAGATTGATTTATTATATATACAATTATTAATTGATCTGCACTTATCATATCTAAACTAAACATATCCCAACAACGGGCCATCGTAAGCCTTTTATCGCATAAAACATAAACATTAACTTTGGCGAACAGCGACAGTATAAGTTTGGAGATATATGAAGCAAAATCAGTTTGGAAGTGTTTAATGATTTGTCTTTTTTATATACATTCTGAAATTTATATATTGTATTTTTATATATATTACGCAGAGTGTTACTAGTGTTTCGGTATAAGTTAAATAAGTTGAATGTTGTTATAAGTTAAAAAGTTAAACTTTGTTATAAGTTGAATAAGTTTAATTTTGTTATAAGTTTAATAAGTTAATAGTGTAAGTTAAATAGTTAAGAAAATGCATAGTTCTAGTCGTGATAATGTGTCAGATGTTGACAAATCCCCCGCAAGGAAGAGGAAAGTAGTGAGATACGAGCAAAAATTTATTGACTCTTGGCTCACTGACAAAAACTTTAGTGGATGGCTTACAAAAAGTAAAAAAGGGAATACATATTTTCACTGCTCTGCATGACTGTGATCGTAAATGCGGAATTCAAGAATTAACGCGACACAAAAATTCATCAAAACATCTAGAAAACAGTAAAAAAATACAAAAGCAACCGAAGCTTACGTCTTTACGTCTTTGCATCATCATCAAAATCAATGGAACCAAAGCAAATGGCAAAAACCGGCGAAATTAAATTAGCATGTTTTATTGCAGAACACAATCTTGGATTTAATGTTGCCTCACATCTGACAAATTTAGTAAAATCGGTGTGTCCGGATTCAAAAATTGCAGAACATTTGTCTATGAGCCGAACAAAAGCAAGATCTGTCATAGTAAATGTGACAGAAAAAACCTCTGAAGAAAAATTAAGAGAAAATGAATTTGCATTGCTGGTTGATGAGAGCACTGATAAGTCGGCCATCAAGCATTTGGCTTTAATAACCAGGATAGTCAATGCAAATTATGAAGTAGAAGATAAATTTCTAACTTTGATTGCAATCACCGACGGATCAGCAAAAGCTTTGCATACAAAAATTGTTGAATATTTTGAGGAGAAAGAAATTCCATATAAAAAAAATTTATTAGGATTTGCGTCTGATGGTGCTAATTTCATGTTTGGGGCGAATAACTCATTGGTCACTTATTTGAAGAATGATATTCCAAATCTTTTCACAATGAAGTGTATATGCCATTCATTTGCGCTTTGTGCATCCCACGCATGTGAAAAATTATCGAGAGGTCTTGAAGATTTTTGCCGTGAAGTTTTCAACCATATTCAAAATTCTCCTAAACGTATTGGTGATTTTAAAACTTTTCAGGCATTTACAAATATTAAACCGCATAAAATATTACACCCTGCACAAACCACATGGTTATCGTTAAACGATGTTGTGAAGCGATTGTTGGAACAACTTCCAGCGATAAAATTATATTTTCAATCTGCTGTCTCTTTACGGATCGTCTTCTTTCTGCACAAAGTATATTGACAAAAGCCATGGAACCGACAACAGAATTATATTTGGAATTCCTGCGATTTTCGCTGCCAATATTCGTGAATTTGAATAAAGAAATGCAGGCAAAAAAGCCAAAATTGTACATTTTATGTGATCAGATATTTACAGCATATGCGACAATTTTAGAATGCTTTATTCAACCGAAATATTTGGAATGTTCAAAAGAAGAATTGAATATGGTAAAAAATATTACAAATGCCAAACAACAAAAAGTATTGAATGTGGATATAAACGATTTGCGAATTCATTTACCTTTATTAGAAATTTATGTTGGAGGAATGATTCCAAATATAATTCGGGTGAAAAGGGAGTCTGAAGGATTGGACAATGATCGATTGCTGAATTTTTACACAAAATGTAAGGAGTTTTATATTGAGGCAGCAATCCAAATAAAGCAGAGATTTCCTTTCCACGATAAAGAACGGCAAGCACTAAAATGTTTGCAGATATTAAATCCACAAGTGATTGTAAATACTGATTTGAGACAAAACTTTACATCAATTTCGGAAATGTTATATTATTTTCCAAATATTTGCCCAAATAATATAACAGAAGTAGATAGAGAATGGAGGACTCTTAGAAATACGAATTTTGATTTTGATGAGACTGAGACGCCCAGTAAGGACCAATTTTGGAGACATGTATCAAAATTAAAACAAGGCGATGGATCAGAGACGTTTCCATTATTATCAATTTTAACAAGAAAACTTCTGTGTTTGCCGCACAGTACCGCAACGGTGGAACGCTTGTTTTCAAGCATAAATATAATGAAAACAAAGCTAAGAAATAAGTTATCAACTACGACTCTTAAAGGCACTTTACACACAAAGTCAGAAATTGAAAATTGTTATGAATTTAGTGTGAAAAGCGATCACTTAAGTAAGTTTAATCAGAAGATGTATGAATTCCAAAATAAAGATGAAGCGGAACACCAAGAAGACATTGACATTGAAAATGAGATGTCGGAAAGTTAAAAATGAATCCTACAAGAATATTATTTTTCTAAAGTTTTACCATTTCTAATTTTATATCAATTAATATAACCTTATGACTCTTTATACTCTTATACATTCAATGTTATGAAAATGCATATTTATTTATATTATCATATATCTTTTTGACTGTTAATACTCTTATACAATTATGCTTATTTATATATGTTAAGAAAATGCATAATTATTTATTTTATATTATGTTAATATTTACTAAAACTATGCTAATAACATGATTCTGCTAGTTTTTAATTACATTCTCAAAAATATTATATTCATTACCATCATTTAATAAAAAAAATATAAAACTGTAGATCTACAGTTTTTCAATATGACATTTGCAGTTTTCTACAGTTTTTTTCTGGCGTATCTACAGTTTTTCTCTATGGCGGACCTGGCAACACTGCACATCTGGCAGGTTCAGTTTCGTGGGCGTGGCCTATCGGCGAAGGCGTGGCCACTATTTAAAACCTATTTTTTTTATGAAAATGATTAAAATATAATAATTTATTCAATTAAATTTCATTTATTTTGCATTATCTTTGTTTGACATAAAAATCTTTAACCTACAATCAAGTATTTTTACATATTATGTCATAGTACATTGATACCAACCGACATGATCTGCCGTGTCAAAATATGTTCGAAGTAGGGAATGCAATACCGGTATACCGGTATACCGAATTACCGGTAAACCGCCCGATTTTTCGGCGGTATTTTTACCGGTATTTACCCCAAAAATACCGGTGTTTTCGGTATTTTTACATAAGCGCTATTTGATACGTAATACACGAAAGTTTAAATTTCTCGGAACAAATTTATCTTTAAATTCTATAATCGCATAAACAGTATGTCCTCAAGTGATTCTATAGGATAAACAAATGTCAAATATTATCTTAACTCGTCATTAAACTGAATATTTATTGCTTTACTAAAGGCTTCATATCGTGTTACAATAAATAGAATTGAACTGATATATAATGATGTTCTTTTATCTTATATAAAAATGTAACGGTTTTGTAAGCGATATTTCCGCCAAAATATTTTATATCATACAGATTACCTCTGCGTAATCTTTATTTTTTTCTAACTTTATACGTAATAATTATGATAATTACTAAATATTTTTGCTTCTTATTACAATTATAAAAAATTATTTTTCAAAAACGTTTCGAAGTTTGAAAATACTATAGAACCATCACATTATTGTTTTAAATAACAATACTCAATCCGAACTTAAATTAATGTAGAAAAATTATTTTTGGAGATTGTGCTAATTTAACACATCGGATACAGACAATACAGTTTATTATAATAATGTAATATGATCTTTTGTGAGTTTTTGGTCTTTCTTACTCATAAGTTTGTTTTTGGTGAAAAGTACTCAATATACTCGATAGTGATAATGAATTAATTAAATTGGATATAATTTTGTTCAATTATTATTTAAAAAAATAAACTTATTGTTTTATTTTATTGTTTTTATTGTTTAGTTGAATATAGTTGTAGTTGTATATACATTTTTTTATATTTGTACTAGTAACTTTCAATTTTGTTTTTTTTGTTTAAGATAATAAAAATACCGGTAATTTACCGGTATTCCGGTTTTAAAATGAAAAATTACCGAAGTACCGGTTTTGAAATTTTCTATCGGTATTGCATTCCCTAGTTCGAAGATATGTTGAAATAGTGTCGAGGGTCTGCCAGTGTTTATTTGGCACATTTTTTACATTTATCTTATCAATAACTGAATTAGTGATGAATATTAATAAATAACTATGAATATAAAGTAATAATGTTGTGTTTTATATTGGGTCGACATAGTGAAAGTTGTGTTTTTTTTTTTGATAAATTAGTCGCGGGCCTGCCAGTGTTTATTTGGCAATTTTTTTACATTTATCTTATCAATAACTGAATTAGTAATGAATATTAATAAATAACTATGAATATAAAGTAATAATGTTGTGTTTTATATTAGTTCGACAACGTTTTCAGGCTACTTTTTACAATTGTTAACAATCGTTCTTGAGGTTATGTTAGTGGCGGGTCTGCCAGAATTTAGTTGGCAATTTTTTTACATTTATCTTATCAATAATTTTTCTTGACATTTATATTTATTGAGTTAATAAGGAAACATTAGTATCAAAAATGTAAAATTTGATGAATTATTTCTATCAAAAAGTTCCAGCAGCAGACTTAATTACCTCTCAAACACAGCGAAAGAATTTGTTGTAAATTTCTTGAAATCAACACGAAACACTATATTTTTTTTCACATTTATGTTTATTGAGGAAGGAAACATTAGTATCATAAATGTAAAATTTGATGGATTATTTCTATCAAAAAGTTCTAGCAGCAGACATAATAACCTCTCAAACACAGCGAAAGAATTTGTTGTTAATTCCTTGAAATCAACACGAAACACTATATTTTTGCTTCACATTTTTTATTATTCTCATCAATTTTATTTATTGAGTTGATAATTGAGCACTTGTGTAATATATGTAATTTTATTTGCATTATCAACAGCAGAATCGCCAGCACCGACTGTGGGATGTTGGTAACAATGGAAAATAATGCTGTCAGATAATTATGTTTAAGATATTTATGTCAAAAAAACTAGAAAAGCCTAAAACATTAAGATTTAATTAACTTTATAGCAATATTTTAACATTTTATACAGTAAAATTAAATTTTAAACAAATGACCTTGAGATTATTTTGCTGCTAGGTACTTGTGCTGCTAACTATACGCACGTAATTTAATCATTAAGTACTATGAAAATAAATAATATATATGTTCTAGTAAAATATGTCACTTCAACACGAAGTATTAGTAGTATCAAGAAGTATTGAAACTCAAACCGACATTAGCATACAGGAACAAATCTCACAATTTTCCTCCAACAAGAATCCGTCTTCTCTTGCGGCTACCGGAGAAGTACCTATAATGTCCTAATTACCAATGGCTTACTTTTGTTATGAACCTGATTGTAAATTTGCCCTACCTTTTTTGAATTGGTACAAATATTCAAATACATTAGTTGATTGCTCGACTCAGACCGACATTTCAGAAGCTCAATTTGTAAATATGTGCAATCAGAGTGTGCCTTTGTATAACGAAAATTTTTACCCTGATTCCATTACTAACTATAATAATAATATTATAAATATTCCTACTATGCCAAATAATTATGTAAATAATAATTTCCCAAATAATTTTTTGAATAATAATTCCCTAATAATTTAATAATTATTTTGAATAATTATTCAAATAATAATTTGAATGCTGACATATCAACATGCTATGTAAATTCGAATAATCCATGGCTTCCATATATTGGAAATAGTCATACGACTGTGTTTAATGCTATTTTTTCTCTATATAATGGATTTTATTACAAATCTCGAGTTACAACACAAGTAGTTCCTGTGTGTCCTGCAAATACCATATTATACCCCTACCCTCACCATTTCACAAATCTTTCTCCTTTCAATCATTTTATATCTGACCAATCTAATTACAACGTATATGATGTGCCTGAACAAGTAATGGACCAACATTTTAATAATGAGAACAATAATGGTGATTATCAACTAAACAAAGAAAATATTAAACAGAAAAGTAATGCTGCCAGCCCCAATTTGGCTTCAATGACAAATTCAATTGAAGGTAAATTTGTTACATGTTAATAACTTTTAAACACAAATTACTCGTCAAATGATATTAATTAGACTACAGCATTTTAGACAAGTTTTAGACCAGTAATATTCCATAATTAAGAAAACCTTATTAAATTATATAATGATAATGAATAATATAAATAAATATTATAAAATTCACACTTATATAATTGTACTCTTTGTGATTTTCAGATCAAAAGAATGAAGTGAACGATTTTACAATAAAGTTACAAAATAATAAAATAGAACGTTTGAAACGTAGAATGTTGAAAATAGAATTTTGCAAATATTGTCGTAGTAATAGAGAAGCAAAATCTGTATGCTGATTAGTTTTTGGAGAAGGCAGGTCTAGCCGTTCCGGAGATACGGGGCAAAAAGTGCCAAAAACGGTAACTCAGTTTTTAAGAGAACGGAGCGTCCGATTTGAATATTGTGACGAGAGGGGTTGAAGCCCCTTTCTTGGGGGTTGCAATGGCTGCCAAATATTATATTCTAGCCTTGCAACCCGATTACGAAGGGGTTACTTCAATACTCCAATCGCCCGCTAAAGTACCTGTAATTACCTGTGGGGGTTAGTAGCTACTATACAAATGAAACCAAGATTACTTTTATAACTAACTCTATTTAAATAATTAATAATACATTCCGCATGTATTTGTGGAACATGACCGTACTTGCATACGGTCATGTTCCCTAACTAATACCTCTTATTCTTATATCATGGTATATGTGCTTATATGGGCATTTGAGGGGAGAATAGCTACAGCTTATAATCTACATTATCTGACCTTAAGCTGGACCTGCCTTGTTGCACAACACACACACAACTAACACTAACGTATCCCAAGGCGTTCGCCTATGGGATACGTCTTCGTTGGCTCTAACTTCTTAATTGCCAGGACCTCCAGAGCGACTCACCGATGGACCCCAAGAGCCGATAAATGGTTAAGGGTAGGGGTGGTGTACCCTGGGGTTGACGACCATCAGGCGACAATAATTATCCATAAGACGATAATATTGATTATCGTCACAATATGTCAAAAAACATTTTATTTGTATTGACTAAATAAAAAACTGTTCAAATTTTTGGAAAGGCAGGTCTAACGACTTTGGAGATATGGGAGAAAAAGTAAAAAAATGAGCCATTTGGCGGTCAAAAATAAACATTAGACATACTCACGTCAAATTATCTGATATTTTCTAGAGATTTTAATAATAAGAACTTTAATTTACATTTCTATGGGTTCCGTATCAATGTCTATCCGTTAGACTGCAACGCGACGCTTACGCGCTTCAATATTTCGTCTCCAAAACAGCTGCGCAGCGCGATTGATTTGAAAAAAAATTACAAATTTTCAAAAAAGTCAGTTTTTTTCAAAATTTTCGAAATTCTCACAAATATATTTTTTTCAGATTGCAAAAAAATTTAAATCTTTTTTAAAAAATTTATGTTTCGGTACGGGAAGTGCCAGCAATTTGCCTTAAGGCACAAAAACTACTATTTGACTGACTTATAATTGAAAGGGCGGCAATCTGGAGATCGCCCCGGGCGGCAAAAGTTCTAGGTACGCCACTGTGGATTATTAAATGTATTTGTATGAAGTAAATGGTGTTTTATTAATTAAACTAGTTGGTTTAGTATTTAGCCTTGAGGCAAGTTACACGAACTTTCCGATATGTGTAAATAATCGACTTAATCAAAAAAATGTGTAAATAATATACTTCATTAATCCTACTTAAAAAAAAAACGATAATAATTTTAGCAAAGTTTGACAAATTTTTAAGATTAAACTACTTGTCGGCCGCAATATTACAGTGAGTTCTATAAGACCATGATGTATATCGCCAAAAAAAATTTCATGAAAATCGGCTTAAATTTTTTTTCAACAGGTAATTACAAAAAAACGGCTCGGTAGATTTTCACCTAAAATTAATCAGTACCATTCCCAACTAATATCTTTCGAACAATTTTTGATTTTTTAAAATCGGTTCGGTAGGATGAGCTTAAATGTGGACGAAAATTTAACACTTTTTTTCAACAGTTCTTTTAACTTTGATTAGAGTTTTGATCTGCCAAAGGTAAAAAGTGAATTTATTTTAACCTTTATTAAAATTTAAATCTTCCAAAGATAAAAAATGTTTTTTTTAGCCCTGATTAGAATTTTAATCTTTTAGTGGTAAAAAATTAATGATTTTACCTTTGATTATAATTTTAATTTTTCTATGGTATAAAGAAATTTTTTTACCCTTTTTTAAGGGTAGATAAAAAATGAATTTTTCTACTTTGCTTAGAATGTTAATTTTTCACCGGATTTTACCTTGACTAGATTTTTGAATTGATATTAAATTTTTCAAGTTTTTCTTTTTTAATTTTTAATGAATTAAAAAAATGTATATATATAAGAAAATAATCATAAGAGAATATTTAAATAAATTTAAGGCCTTTAATTCAGAAAAATAACGGATGCTTCTTTAGTCAAGAAAAATAAAATCATAATTAATATTACTTATACAGAAAAAATATTATCTATCTAAACTATATTTTTAATATGTTTTTATATAGAACTATGTATTATTATAATGTTTTTTATATAGAACTATGTATTTAGCTTTAATTGGACAGTATTCATTTTAATTAACGATACTCAATATGAAATTGGAAGACTGACTTTCTGATCTACTTAATTTTGTTCTAATGTTTTTGTTAATAAAAATAATAAAATAATACATGTCTTATTAAACTATAAAGTAAAATTTATTTGATTTATTATTTCTTTTTCCACTTTTAGCAGCAGAACAGAAACTTATCATTTTGTTTTTTTGAACTGAAGTATTTTATTGGCCTTTGGGTGTATTTACCAATTATTGTAAAATGGGGTTGTATATTACTCAAAACATTTCCTTAGGAGCCTGAATCATTTTTATTTTTGGATGGTAGATGGTAGATTTTCGAGCATGTACAAGGCCTTACAGATTTTATCATAAGCTCCAACAATTGTCAGCCATCATGTGGATGTCCCATCTTCCTATATACCGCTCCCCCAAAGTTCTGATGTCTTGGTGGATACTCCTGTCCTGCTTTTCGCTAATATTTTACATTTAATTTAACATTTTCCAAAAACCGTTCTAAATAAGAGTGCGGGTGATGAATTCAAATCAATTACATCAATATATCAGTTTTTAATTTTTCTTTTTTAATATTGTTTTCTGCATCTATTACTTGGTAAGCATGAGATGTTGATGTTCTAGATTGTTGATCATTAGCATGGATAGGGGTTGTGTAACGATCATAAGTAGACCTTATTCTATTGAGATTGTGGTTTTTACTTCTATTGCCTGAATTTATTTCATTGATATTCACCACACAGAAGAAACAATCGTTGTGGTGATTCTGAGGTTTTTTCTTAATGACGGAGGTTTTAAGTTAAATCATTTCTTTTTTCTTCTAGATAACTACGAAATTTTTTCACATAGTATGAAGAACAAAGTTCGAGTTCTAATAAACTATTTTTAAGACTATATTTATTTCATTAATAATACATTATTTTTAAAGTACAAATATTTTGATTTGAAATTTTGGCGCTTTAATTTGAATGGCGAGTGATATGCGATTGAAGCGCCAATGCAATGTAGCGCCCGTAGCAATAATTAATTCTTTGAACCAAAATAGGACCGATCTGTCAGTTAAAATTAACCTATTCAAGTTATATTAATACAAACAACAGAAAATTAATTAGACATAAGAAATATATATTTAAAATATATGAATTTGTGATATTTAATTTTATATAACGTTTTATCATATAACAAAATAATATTTTATATAAAAATGGATCGCAAAATGTGTTGGTAAGCGCATAACTCAACAGCGCCTGGGCCAATTTGGCCAATTCTTTTTTTAAAATGTTCGTTGAAGTCCAAGGATGGTTGTTACGCCGAGAAAAAAACGAATAATTTCCGGGAAAACCCTAAAAACAGCCCTTTTTTTCTTTAATCGAGTAGGCAACGCAATTGGTAAAAAAAACAATGATCTATGTCATGACATTTTGTGTAGTTTTTGATAATCTAATTTTGAATAAATTTATAAACTAGAAATATCTTTCTATTAATCCAGCTATATTGGCAGCCAAAAACATTGATGTAAATTAATTAAATTTCAAAATTCAAGAACAAATTACTGGCGAATCAGTTGATTCGGCAACTAACCAAGACGATCCACCGGAGTTTTTAAACTCGCTGGATTTGCTAGGATTGTCACCTCACAATCTTCAATTAAAGGTTGGATCGGCAATTATGATGTTGCGAAATATCGACCAACTATATTCAATGGATAGTATAAATCAGAAGATGTTTTCGCACCATGCATCCCAATGCATTTCCAGTGCGTTTATGGTATCATTAAGTGTTTGTGGTATTAATTTAGAAAGCCCATGTTTCACACATGGAAAATTGTATGTTGTTTATTCCCGTATTGGAAAACCATCAGATTTGTTTGTCTATGCGCCAGGTAATCAAACATCGTTTATCACAAAGCACTACAATGAAAATTGAACTGATTTTTGAATTATAATTTACATTATTAAAATTACTTACTTTTAAATGCTTATAGTGTTTTATATAATTATTTTTAATTCACACCGAATGATTACCAGGGTGACGGTTTTGTTCAGGATAATTTTTTGCAAAGAATAGAAAAAAGTTAGGCACACAAACACAAACCCGCCACATTACAATTTTTTTTGACAGGACGAAG
>NW_020537214.1:0-35269 GCF_003426905.1 Ctenocephalides felis | reverse complement strand
AACGCATATGTAATGCACACAATGTGCAATCATAATTGATTACACAGGGTTGTCATAAGTCAGAAGACTAACCTCGATTCTAATCAGATGATCAGTTTCTGTAGAGGAGACGGGAACACGAAATAATGGAAGTGATTGTGATGATGAATGCTAGGGCGGAGTAATAAATGATATAAATGATCAACACAGTTTCAGAAAATAGATGGTTAAGCATTAGTTAGGCTAAGTTTCATGACGTATCTATAGAGTGATTTAATTTCATTGAGCAAATGTGTTCAAAGTTTTAGGGCACGATGATAGGAATGGCTGCATTCGTAAATTGTGAAAACGAATAAAATTTTTAAAATTCTCAAAAACATTTTTTTTTCAAATTAAAAAAAAAACTTTTTTAAATAATTTATTTTTGTAGGGGAGGTTTCAGCAATTTGCCTTAAGGCACGATGCATGCACCTAGTTCCAATTTATTTTTAAATATTTTATTTCTAAATTCCAAATTTAAATCTAATCCATCTCAAATGATGTCAGTAAGCATCAAAAGAAACTGTATAGTCTGTAGAGGATATTGTCAGATCAAACTCGCGACAGAAGATTGTAAATATGAAAACTAGGGTTTGTCGGTTTTCAAAAACGGTATTTGGCGAAATTATGGTATTCGAAAACCGTTTTTTTTTTGTGAAAAAAGTCGGTTTTCACTGCATAAATGGAATATGACCAATATAGCTAAATATAGAAGGTAGATGAAAGCGTTTTGATTATTGAAATCATATCCGTTCAATAGCTTTGATATTTTATCAGTCTGCAATGGTTCCCAGAAAAGTTGTGTACCTATATATTAATCAGTGTGACTTCTTCGTCGCAGAATCAGATAGACGTTCTCAGTTTTTTGAAATCATATTTATTAAAAAACAATTAGAATGTTTAAAATTAATTAATTAAAATTGATCGGAACGGAACAGACAATACCTGGGTTTAGCTTAATTATTTTTAAAACTAAAATTGATATTAACATGTATGTATCAACATGTATCTAATTTTTTTTTTAATTAATGCATTTTTTTTAATTTTAAAATGTGTTATTTTTATTTATTCGAAAACTTTCTTTACACTGTCATAAAAATATTTTCATTCTTATATGTGAAAATGATGCATGAATAACGAATAATTATTTTCAAAGTTATTTAATCAAGATAAACTATTATTTTTTAGTTCTACTAAATAAAATTAAAATAATTTGTTTACTATCTATAAAATTGAACAATAAATAAATTCAGTCAAATACTGCTCTCAATTACACTAAATTTGCGGATAAATTACAGAATATTCGAGCAAAAATTTATTTTCTATATAATATTGGAAAACCGGTTAAAACCGGTTTTTTTAGTAAAATTAAAATTCGAAAACCGGTTTTCTGAAATATCGGTTTTTGTATAAACGCTAATGAAAACCCACACATTGTCTTATGATTCACTTGATCCAGTTCTTCATTTTTTTACCTCATTATTAATTGCTATAATGTCATATGTGGATAATAGATAATCATTGCAGAAAAAAATCATATCTAATTTATTCCTATTTTTTCCAGTCATCGACTTCATCATCAACTTTCACAAAAACATTGGAAATAAGAGAACCACGAGACCAGTACACTCAAACAACCCCAAATTCTCTGTCGCCAGCGACCTCTAGTGTGACTTGGCCTTCTGAATATTCGCTTTATGACACTTGCAGAAATGGCATCGAAGAAGAAAATGACAATAAATCTTCATCCGCAAGTTGTTCATCTTATAACGAAGACGAGGCTGCTAATTCCAAAGAAGAACTTAGTTACGAATGTTTGGGCTCTGGTGACTCTTTGGATGGTATTTCTACTTCGTCCGCTTACCAGCGGAAGAGATGTTGGCTTGGAATGGGTCACGGGATAAGAAGTAAGTGAAATAATAATATAATATTTTTTAATTTTATTGGCCTCCGCTTTACAGCATTTTTAGCCACCTACATTATTCATATTATTTTTATCATATTCTATACAATTCTCACATATATATTTCTTATACATCCATTATATATACAGTATCTTTTTTTATATCCTAATCTTCCATTCAATTTTCATTCTTCTTCTGTTTCTCAATATGTTCTACTCATATTTCAAACTAAACTTCTTTTTCCTTCTTACTTCTAGTACAATTTTTTCTTGTATTCTACAAATCAACAATTCTTAATCTACTTTAATATTTTATATTTTTAATTCTGGTATTGCTGGAGATTCGCACCGAATTCCTTCCAGCGTTTGAGTCGAGAACGCTACTGAGTGAGCTATTCCCGCCACAAAATAATAATTGTATTTTATGTTACGTACTTATGAAATTTATTAAAACTCTCCTTTGATAATTCAGGTTGTTCGGTTATAATTTAATCCTTGTAGCTGTGGACTGTATCAAACACTGATTTGTTACTAAGTTATAATGAAAGAAGAAATATTATTAGTTATTTACTAAAAATGTTGTTTCGCGGACTTTACTTTTAGAAGTGCACAACTAGTTCAATTAATACACTCCGCTATCCCCTCTACCAGGGTAGGTGTATGTGTAGTATGTATTAGGGAATGCAATACCGATGGAAAATTTCAATACCGGTATTTCGGTAATTTTTCATTTTAAAACCGGAATACCGGTAAATTACCGGTATTTTTATTATCTTAAACAAACGTAAACAAAATTTGAAGTTACTAGTACAAATATTAAAAAAAATGTCTATACAACAACTATATTCAACTAAACAATAAAAACAATAAAATAAAACAATAAGTTAATTTTTTTAAATAATAATTTAACAAAAGTATATCCAATTTAATTGATTCATTATCACTATCGAGTATATTGAGTACTTTTCACGAAAACAAACTTATGAGTAAGAAAGACCAAAAACTCATAAAAGATCATATTACATTATTATAATAAACTGTATTGTCTGTATCCGATGTGTTAAATTAGCATAATCTCCAATATTTTAAAAAAATAATTTTTCTACAAATATATAATTTAAGATCGGATACTTTGAGATAAATAATAAGTTACTATAATTGTTGAGTATTGTTGTTTAAAACAATGTGATGCTTCTATAATATTTTCAAACTTCGAAACGTTGTCGAAAAATAATATTTTATAATTGTAATAAGAAGCAAAAATATTTAGTAATTATCATAATTATTATGTATAAAGTTAGAAAAAAATAAAGATTGCGCAGGGGTAATCTGTATGATATAAAATATTTTGGCGCAAATATCACTTAAAAATCGTTATATTTTTACAAAAGATGAAACAAACATCATAATCTATCAGTACAATTCTATTTATTGTAAGACGATATGAAGTCCTTAGCAAAGCAATAAATATTCAGTTTAATGACGAGTTGTGATAATATTTGACATTTGTTTATCTTACAGAATCACTTGAAGATATAGCTGTTTATGCGATTATGGAATTTAAAGATTTAGTGTATTATGTATCAAATAGCGCTTATGTAAAATACCGAAAATACCGGTAAAAATACCGCCAAAAAATCGGGCGGTTTAGCGGTAATTCCGTATACCGGTATACCGGTATACCGGTATTGCATTTCCTAGTATGTATATATGGATGGATATATCTGGTATGTTTTGATAACAACTTTTAACCAAATTTCTTCTATTTCTTTTAGATCCATCAAGTGCTGACGATGCAATGACCCAACCATCATCAGCTGAAAATCTTCTCACTGATTCTCGCAGTGAGGAGGTTGATAGTGGAATTGGAATACTATCCGACGTGGACAAAATCCACAACGGACTTAGAGCTCAGTCTAGAATGACTGTTGATTGCGAAGAAGGTGAATTTTATGATGATGTTGATGATGAGGAAGATAGAAATAAAAGAACAATGGAAGTGATGATGGAACTTGGGACGAAATCGTCTTCGGATCCGGTACTGAAGACGAGGACCGACGAGGATGGAATGATCGGCGCCCAGAAGAACAAAGTGAGTACTAATATTTAGCATTATACTTTTTTATTTTATGATGTTGTTTTTCAATATTAGTCAGTCAGCCTGCTAAACAATGATAAAATGATGCTTTACTTTAATTGGTATGGTTTATGGAGTAGGATAAATGATACTTTTATGACATCATTACGCATAAATTAAAAAAAATTATATTGAGTCATACGTTTTATGGAGTTTTTTTTTTTAATCCTTTCCATTCGGATGCCGTGTGAAAAATACATATAAATCTTGCAATTCGCGAGTGGAAAGAATATTAGCTGTTTATTAGATTGTACTATATTTAACACAAATAACTTCTGCGAGGTAATTTTTACAAAACAAGAAATAATTGAACTGAAAAAAAATCTTAGGTACATTTAACATGAACATAGGTACAATTTTAGCAATTTGACTATAGACCCTTAAATAATTCTTAATTATATTATTTTTGGTTTGTATAGTTTGATATTAATATTATTATTATTATACTTAATTATATTTATTAATTATGAGAAGTTAACAAAATTTAAATTTATTAATATTCAAGAACAAAAACTTTCTTTAGAATTAAAAATATGACATAGGGCTCGTTTGCACCCCGGCCATTTTATTTTAACCCGTCTTTGGGGTAAAAAGGAAATTTTTGAAAAAAAAACAGCAAAAAACACATTTTTACAATTATAAATTAGCTAGGAGTTTTACTAAACATAGTCATATAGTTGTTTGTTTGATATATACTATTTGTGGTGATACAATAGATTTAGTTTTCACATTATAATTGTTCAAAGTCAAATCGGACCTTTGTGCCCCGCCCACGCCCTTCTCATTTTTTTTACAAATAGCACGCAATTATATAGTTTATTTATTTACATTAACTCTTCATGTAATGTGCTTATAAATTACCCGATGTGAATTTACTTATTCCTCGAACAATTTAATTTCATTGAGTTCAAGTCCATAAAATGTAATTATTCTTACTTGCTGTTGTATAATATATGATTCCGCAGCAAATAGCTTTCAGTTATCAATGCGTTCTGTTTTCTGTAGAACGAAGCGTCACGTCGTTAAATCTTGTAATTATACGAGGTGTGTTCAAAAAGTACCCGGAATTACTAATAATTAAATTTCGCGGGTCTGGAGTGTCTGATTGTCAAAATTTTGTTGGTATACATGCCCCTAAAGTATGATGAAATTTTCAGCTATATTCACTGTTTACTTTGTCTTTGGTAGTCGCTAAAGTTCGACGTGTTTTTCTGAGCTCGGCGATTTTTACAATGGAAGAATTGAAAAGTCAAAGAATTTGTATTAAATTTTGCGTAAAAAATGAAATAAAGTGTTGCAAAGTGCAAAAATTCACCAGATATGGCTCCGTGTGACTTTTTCCTATTCCCAAAGTTGAAGAGACCCATGAAAGGACGGCGGTTTTCCTCGATTGAAGAAAATCGCTGAGAGTGCTCAAGGACATATCAAAAAGTGAATATCAAGGGTGCTTCGAAAATTGGAAAAAACGCTGGCATAAGTGCATTATATCTGGGGGGGACTACTTTGAAGGGGACCACATTAATGTAGACGAATAAATAAATATTTTTTTGAAAAAACGAAAATTCCGGGTACTTTTTGAACAGACCTCGTATATTATTTAACAATTCTGATCCTAGTAGCTTCTAGCAAATGGTGATGAGAAATTGTTAAGAAATTTTATTTATTAGAAATATTTACTATATTAACAACGGATTCAATTATTCTAGCAATTTTTCTTTAAATTCTTTGAAAATTGTTATTCTTTCAACTAACCTAATTTCTGATCCTTGTGACTTATTGGTTAGAGGTTTTGACTCTATTCCCGTCTTAACCAGCTTGATATCATGTATAGTACAAATAATATCCGGTGCATTATTGCAAGTTACCCCTCTATTGGAAATATATCTGATAATAATTTCTTCATAAAGAGAATGAACGACCATTGGGTTGTCCTATAATATAATAGCACTAGATTATAAGGAAAGCCCCAACATCAGCTCCATCAGAAGAGATCTTATTGCTGCCTATAATATATAAATAATTTTTATTTTTTATTTTTTATTATACTAATAACAGTTTATATCTTCTATTGCTTCTCTATAGTTTTATATAAAAAAATTCTCATTCAGTTTTAAATAATAAGCTTAATAATTTTATAATTACATATTACATCATAATTTTTAATCGGTTGTTTGAAAAAAATTTGCTTAACAAGTAAGAAACCATAGCATTTCGATTAAATTTGAATACGATTTCAATACTAATTTTTTTTACACTTAAGCAAATTTGTATGAGGTCGTTTTTGAGATCGAGAAAAATCTAATTAATACTTTTTCTTTTATTTATTTAGATGTATTTTTTAGAAAAAACTTGCAATCAAATTTTGATTTGTTTCTCCCATAATGCAAACTTAAATTTTAAATAGTTTAAATTATTATTCAAATTAAAATACGTTATTAAGATCTTTATGATTTAAAGTGATTTTTTTCGTAAGTTTTTAAAACTTTTAAACTTAAAATATAAAAACGTATTGCTATTAGACAACTGCATTGAAAATTTTGCTTTTTCGAAATTTGCTTCCTAGCTATTGTTTTTTCGTGAAAATTTCTAGAAATGATGACCTATAGAACCAGAATCTCGAGGGCCAGAATATATTACAATATATGTAATGTGTATAGATTTTTTTATAAAATACAATTTATTGATTTTATAATGACATTTTCATGAGCAACACGATGTTTGTCCTTTCTGGCTCTGATTTTTATTTTTACAGGCTTTAAATATTATTTTTGCATCTGTCTCACGCATTTCTGCAGGGTTATCTTTACTTGAAACCATATTTTTAAATAAAAATAAAAATCACAGCCAGAAATTCCGATCATCACAGCCAGAAATCACTAGTACCAGATATGAGGGTTATAGGCTACGTGGGATTTGAACTCGGAACCTCGTTTCAAAGCTCAGGTTCACTCACTTTCGCCACGGATTTTTTTATATTAATATTACTCTTTCTTTGTTTATAATTATATATTTTTTCTATTTCTGGAATAAGTATGAAGTTGATTTGTTTAGCTCTTACGGTTTGTCCAATACCTAACATAAATTAATATTTTATATAATATCATTTATCAAATTTAATCTCTATTTTTTTAAAGTCTTTTATCGGAACTTTCGTAGAGTTAACAAGTAAATTTTCCAATAAAACTTCGCAGTATTTATTTTAGACGAAATTTGAAAGCGATAGAATCGATTCGAACTGACTTGACCATCGAGTATGAGTTGACCTGAGGTCATTCATATCGTTTCATATTTTGCAATTCGCACTTTCGTACATTCGCACTTGCATCTATTAAAACAGTCACATAAATCGATCCGAACACCCATGGTGATGAGATTTCTAATTTTCTATTTTCCCAACCGTCTCTCTATAGCTTTCCAATAATCATCATCTATATCCATCCGCACGGTCTACAAATCTCGCAGCATCGGCTCCGATGTTCATTAGTCGGATTCTCACAGTGAGAGAGGAAAATTTTATTTTTAATCACTGAATGGAAATATTGACTTGCAATTACAATTGCAGTATATTTAAATATTGCTATGTGTGCTTCATTGACTGAATAAATTGATCAAACAGAAAATATTTAATTACTTTTTAATATACAGTGATACCCTGCTCCTTAATTTGTTCCGGGAGAAAGGTCATTATGCGAATCGCATTTTTATTACATAAAAACAAAATTAATTTGTTCTGCATTTTGAAATATGACAATAGAAAAAAGAATAAATTTCACATATAATACATTTAAAAAAATATTACTAATTTACGAAATTAACATTTTCAGAGTGGTTTGCTTTCTTTTTTGCCCTGAGTTTTTAAAGAAACTCTCGTAGTATTTCTTCTAATCTCTTCTTTAAGACCTTCCGTAAGTAATAGGCAAGATTATCATTGTGCAAATTCTTGATCTCCTTAGCATTACAAATGGTCATATTTATGGACTTTATGTTTTTTTTTGCTTATTGGTCTTCTTCAGTTTTGATCATCCACTTTTAATATTTACAAAGACCGTCGGGGTATGAAAGTGAATCCATTAACGAGATGATTAAGTGTAAGTTTTTTTTTACCAACAATTATATTTCCACAGCGGTGCAAAAATTTCCGAAACTAGTTTTTAATGAATTTGAGCAACATATATTTGACTACAAACGACAACAGTTAAGTACGTTGTGCGGAACGTTTGTGACCTAAAAAAAATTCGTTATGCGCAGCGTCCATTGTGGGGTGTACGTTGTGCGAGGTATGTCGTTATGTTTTATTACAGTCGTAGTTAATAAATTTAAATCATATTTTATTCATTGAATTCTGATTTTGATAGCATGATGGTATAAAAGTTGCAAATCATATAAATGCTAAGATAATATTATTCATTCTTTACAACTATGCAATGGGTTATTTTTGAGAAATTTTATATTAAATTGAATAAACTTTTCTTGAACTTCTTTATTTATTTAATTGTATGTAATTAATATTGTCATTTATCGAATCAATTTAAATAAAGAAGGCTGAAAAATTAAGAGGTATATTTTTCATATAACATCCCGAACTCGTGTATTTTTCTTTTGTTTTTTTTTCAGAAAATTTGATTTTCTCATTTTATGCTTTCTTGGTGTTTTAGGTCTATTAAATCGTTTGAGACCAAAATTGAAAGAAACTGGTGTGTTCGAGCCGAAAGATGTCATATCGACTCGACGTTTTCTCAAAAACGGTTTCCGCGATTTATAAAATTTAGAAGCCATGCGAAGAAACATGATAAGGACTCGCTATGTTTATTTTTTTTATTCGAGATGTTAATGCAATTTGTCTTAAGGCAAAATTAGTACTGTGCCACATTTCAAATTAAATCGCATACAATTCTGCAAGTATTTTTGTTTAATAATTTATCAATATTACATTACCATGGTAACTTTTTCTTTCACAAATCGTTTCAAGTTTATTCAAATCGTTTCAAGTTTATTCAAATCGTTAGTTGTTTAACAACATTTATGACTTGGTCATCGAACACACGACCTGCGAATTTAGTTCTTCGGACGTTTCTTTCGCCTTATTATCGTATTGATTTATTGATTCGTACAAACAGCTATAGTGTAACTACCTGAAGAAATATAAGTACTTGCGACGACAGCAACATTACACACACTTTAGTGATGAAAGATTATCGATAAATCAATCTGTATCAATTTTATCGATATCTATATCAGTCCCTGTTTGGAATGCATGGGAATAAAATGGAATGATTACATAGTAACTTGACTTTAGGAGCTTGTAAAATTCCTACTAGCACATACACTAACATTTATCTGAAACAAATATTTATCTCCATAAATAAACTAAATCAAATAAAATCAAACCAGCTCAGTACTAAAAGTTATTTTTCGTCGATTTAATTAATAAATTTCTTTGACAATTGTCTTGTATACAAAAATTTTACTGTTGATTTTGAATAAATTTTTTAGTTAAAGTAGGGTAGGGCAGGGTACAAATTTGACTTTGAACAATTCTTCTGAAAACCAAACCAATTATATCATAACCAAAACCACATATCATACAAACAACTTTGACTATAGTCATATAGTCAGCATATATGTTCAGTAAAACGCCCAGCTAACTTTATTTTTTTTTCAAGAATTTGTCACCTGGTCTTTTTTTACCCCATAGGCGGGGTAAAATGGGACAGCCAGGGGTCAATCAGATCCAGTGTCATATTTTTAATTTTAAAAGGATTCTGCAAAATATCAGCTACATTATTCAACCAATGCATAATATAAATTGCATGAGAACATTTCTTACAGATACAACACTGTAATTTTTTCAAATCACTAATTTCTTGTAAAATTGCTTTCGTTTAAAACTCAATTTACTGTTTTGTTTACTATTTTTTGTGTTTACATCTTTGCCAGGGTAAATGTGCTCAATTTGTTCTTTTTACCCCACGCACAAGTTAGCTTTTAGAGAAGTTATATAAAAAAAACTTTTGAATTTAACTTAAAAATAATAATATCGTATATCTAAAAATATATCAAGGTCTCGTAAAATAAATAACAGTGCTCAAAACATCAAGGAGATGGCTGGTTACACCTCTCCCTGTAGTTTTCTTTACTTTCATATATTGCTGTTATAAAAATCCTTAACTTCATTTAATATTAAGATATCGATGGTGGACCTTTAAGCCCCGTTCTACCCTGTATACTATATAAAATATAGTCTAAGTTTCATAAACTTCCCGTAGGGTAGTTATAGTAATGGGCCGAAAATCGAAAATGAAATTTTTTTTGCTTATCTTCACGTTTTGAAGGTTTCTGAACATTTTGGCATACCTCAGAAAAAATGGGTGTGTGTATATGTATGTATGGATACAATTTTTCGTCCACGTTTTCGGGCGCACGTTTCAACCAATTTCAATGGTTTAAAAAACATTTAATTCTTATTGATAGGGAGATGTGCTGATTAGTTTTTGGCAAAGGCAGGTTTAGCCGTTTCGGAGATACGGAGAAAAGAATGCAGAAAATAGAAATCGAGTTTTTGAGAGAACGGAGCATCCGATTTGAATGGCTCAAAAAACTTTCTGCTTGTTTTGACAAAATAGTTGCTTTTGTAAAAAAAAAATCAATTTTTTTTCTTTTCAACTTTTTTTTTCTCAAAAATTTTTTTTTTTTGCAAATCGAAAATAATTCAGATTTTAATTTTAATTCTGACTTAAGTTCTAAAGCTCACTTATATACTTCAAATAAATAATTTTTTGCCACATGGACGTAACTTTCTGAAAATATTCAAATTTTATAATTAATTTTATAGATTAATAGTGCTAAAAGTGATAAAATATTAAAAGTATCATTTATGGAATATTGAATGACACTATTGAAGCGTACGATCTAATTGATAGAAAATTATATTTATAAGGACAAAATAATATTCCAAGTGCTAGCACTAAAAACAAAGACAAACAGCAACTATTAAAATAGTAGAAATAATAAAATAAAATAGATATAATAGGCTTATATCGATATATTTCTTAATTTCGATTAATATCTGCCAACCCTATTGCGAGTTTGCTCCGTGGACCAATCAAAATCCCATTAACTTTATGACATTGAACTTGAACGCAATAATCGAATTTTTTGTTACTTGTGTTTTATTGTTTTTTGGAGAACCAAGGAGTACATGTAAGAGTGTTTTGTTACGAATTTTGATTTCTAAAAGCTTTATCATAATTAAAATTTAATTTAGACTGTTTTGTTTCCTTGACGTTGTATTATTATATCTTTGAGTAGAGCAAATTACGAATTTTGCTCGTTATGGATAAAAATACTTTCAGAGGATATTTAACTTCAAATGTAAATGATGTCAAGTACTATGCAAGAAACTTCCGCTTTTCTGCGAATAATTTTATTTAAAAATAATTTGGATATTTAATTTGCCTTTTTTAGGAATTGTTGAAAAATGCTCATACTTTGTTTATTATAAATATAACTTACAAATTGATAAAAAAAAGTGCGCGTAAGGTTCACACGCGATTGAAGTAAAATTTATTTGCTACTGTACAAGATGGCAATTAAGTAAAAATAAATACATCATATAACAATTTTGAATAATGTTTATTAGTAATATGATAACACTCGTGATGCACACATTTATTTGCGTCAACCATTATACACATTTATATAATGATAAAATATAATTTATATATTTATAATAGCAATATAAATATTGTATGTATAACATTTAAAAATAATAATGTAATTAAAGTCATACTTCAAATATGACATGATCGGTTTGTCATTGTGATTAGCATTTAGAAATGAACCTTCATTAGAGAAATGAAGTAATTGCTGATTAATGAATTCTATAATATTGGTCCACACAGTGGATTTTGTTAAACAACGCCTAAACAAACATTGTTTTTGCAACTTCACTCATCATGTAATTGTGGTTGAAGAACTTCATGTAATTAATATTAATATACATTCATTGACTGCTTGTATTTTTTTTTTACTTTTTCGTATAATCAATAAACTTTTACATTTATAATCAATAAACTTACGTTTAGTACACGGCCCAAATGTTTAATTTGTTCTATTATTTTCAAGGAACAGGGTAAAATATTCTTCTGATTCAGGCATTTTTCATTAAATCAAGGTATGTACTACAATATAACTTTAAAATATTTATTTATCTATGCCGATTTCCTTGTTGATATCGGTACGCATACAACGTTGATGCCGATACGAATACAACGACAGATCTCTATTCACATACACGACGACTAATCACAATCGACTCGTATAGAAATAATGTCATCGAGAGCAAATGACGAACAGTTCAGGCGTAACGGACTGATTAACGCATTTGTACGGATTTACCACTAGTCGCGCCTAAAGAAGTTTTACTTCAAAAAGAATTAATTTCTTTAAATCTTATTATGATTTTATTCCTGTATCTCTTTATTTTTTTTTCTCCGAAACAAAATAATTTTATGTAATAAAAACATTTCAACTAATTACATTTATTTATATATTGCTTAAATATGTGAATAATAGTTTGGAAAGCAAAACATGAAATGAACAAAAAAAATATTCATTTATTTTCATATTCTATGAAATGTATACTCTTGAGCTAACCAATTTGCATTTTTGATACCTAAAAAGTACAATTAATCCTGAATTATTAAAAGCTATTGGAAGTCTCTTACACTTAGACGATTGGAAAATATTCAGCAGAGCTAACTAAAAAATCAGTTTCAAAATGCTTACTCCTACTGGATTTGCTCTTCGCAATACATAGAAACTCTGTGTTTCGTCTTTAAGAAATTATAATAATATAAAATATATATTATTTACAGATGATAAATTAATAATATATATATATATATATATATATATATACATACATTTTATAATATTATTTAAAAAAATTAAATGTTTATTTTTTCTTTTTCAGAAGAAATCCTACACACTGTCCAACCAGAAAATCCCAGGTAAGTTGATTTCACCAATGTTTTGCATGCCATGTGTCGATCTGTATCGTTAGTTTTCTTCAGGAAACGTATAAGGAACATACAGTGCATAATTGAATATCACGTAACAATATATTTTCATTTGTTTATATTCAATTAAACGAGTAGTGTTTTATAAAGCTAGTTAAGTACTGTGTAGGAACAGAAGAACACACAGTGTCCAGCTGTTTTAGATTGAGGATTCCTCGATAACATTTCTAGCCAAAGTATATAATGCTAACAGAATTACATATAAAACTGGCGATGTTATTAACCATAACAAAAGTTGAGACGATTTAAGTACGAAGGTTGTAATATTTTCAGCATTCAACAACCTACGATATTGCTTGTTAGTGACCGTTTCATCTGGCTAGAAGCTTTACCGGCTTTTGTGAACGAATTAGATACGAGCGACGTTAAAATAAAGATTTTTATGTCTTGAGTTGGTTGAATTACTTTATAACTGTAATTTAAACACATATATTCATGCACTTTATGGAGCCGAAAATACTAGTTCCGATACTACAAATATCAGCTCTATTGTTGGACTGCATTCTAATTTGACGCACTATGACTACATGCACATTTACCAAAGATTATTCTTTGATATCTGACAGTTCATTTAATTGTCTTAAAACAAAATGCCACTTGCACCTATATGTTTACGTTTGAGTTCTATATTATATGTATATGGTATATATACAAGCGTATCGGTCAAGATCATTATATGATTACAAAATGCTAAATTTAATATAGGGGGAAGTCCCGTGACGCCGGACGGCACCAAGCACCGGACACTCTATTTAATACGTATTATTTAAGCGAGTATAAATCTTTTTATTTCAAAATACAAGTGTGAGGGGCACGGGGGGCACACAGGTGCAGGATCACGCCCCAAGCCTCGCCTGTGACGCACACGGCCACGGCGAGAGCAATCTTTCCCTGTTTTAGGCGCAAAATCACGGCGTCACCTAAATATCAATGGAAGTAATTCTAGCATATTTATGCATTTACCTTTGAGTGGTGTGCAAAGATAAAAGTTGTACTTGATTGTTATCCGTAAAAAGGTAGAATATTATTAAATCTTTTAACCAATTTTAGTAGGTGCCACTAAATGAACTAAAATGTCTGTCCTTTAGAACCGGACACTAAGTCGTTCCTTAGTGCCGGGCAGTAAACATATTAATATTTCTTGTGAGAATTTACGTAATTTATTCCAATTATTTAATTTTGTTCTGTATGAGTGCTAACGGCCACTACATACCCCCATTTTTCGTATTTCCTAGTTAAAGAATGAAAAGCTTATGGTGAATGCTCCAGCTGAGAGCATCGGTATGGCCCAGCCAAAAGGGTGGATGAATAGTTACTTTTTTTTGAAATATCTAAGAATATTCGTCAAAGACACAAGTGCAGACATTCCAGAGTGTGGAGATGGCTACATATGTGATCAATGCAGATTATTTTGAAATGCCCGGTACTCCCTAACGATTAAATATAACAATGTTTGTTATGTATAAACCAATTTTATTAGTGACATAAGTGAAAAAGCTTTGGAGTTAATTGTAATCTAATATTGTTGTTTCTTTCATTCATTCTACATTTAGTTATTTAGAAAATTCTACAGTAAAATTGTCAATTGTGTTGAATTTTGAATGTAATTAAAAGAGTCGCAAATTTAAGAAAAAATCAATTATTTCAAGATTTGCAAAAAAAAAATTAAAAAAAGGGTACGGAAAGTACTAGTAATTTGCCTTGAGGCACGATGCCAAGCACCACAAGTTTTAATTTTCAATCCAATTATGTCCATAAGGTTAAACACCACTAGTTACTATTGAACAATAAATACAATATAATTCCGTATTTCGACGAAAGTATTAATGGATCAATCTCCACGGTCAAAATAACGTACGCAAATAATCGCTTAACCATTCGTGCGTGCGTAATGAGGCATTAGTTGAGCTTTGTGAATTTAATGGTCGCAAAATGTTAAGTCAATAACATTATGGCGAGGTAATAAACACACGAATATTATTAAACTATAAAGCACGTGAAATTAATTTCATTAATCGATTCATCTAATTTAGTAAACATCTCTCGAAAGTGTTCGTACACATTCGTAGTAGATAACTATAATATGGGAGAGTGTAGTATGCACATTTAGGGACCGATTCTGCGGCATAACAGACCAATGTTATTAATCAGATTATTAATCAGAGTTTGGAATTCATTAAAAATTTTGAAACCCATTCGAGTCGGTTGATCCATAATGTCGAAAATGTCAAGGGCATTTGTTTAGGCAATGTAAGAAAACTTTAAACATTATAAAACTCAGCATGCAACCCAAACAAATGGAAACATTTGTACTCATAAATAAAATATCTGATAATTTGATGTGCATATGTATAATGATCAGTTTTGACCGACAAATAGGAATATTTTTAACTTTTTTTAACGCCAGATCTGCCCTTCTAAAAAGTACTATTTCTTCATTCCGTTTATACAAGTAAAATATTTTTTGAGTCACTCAAATCGGACTTTCTCAAAATCCATTGAATATCTATTTTTTGCGCTTTTAACTTTGTAACTTTGAAACGGCTGGACCTGCCTTTGCCAAAAACTAATCAGCACGTCTCTACATCAATAGGAATCATTCAAATCGGTTTATCCGTGCTCTCTAAATCAGGGACAAAAAATTGTATCCAAACCATTGTTTCTCTCATAATTTTTCAACGCTTTCAATATTTTTCAAGAAAAACTGCTGAATTTTTTTTAATGTTGACCATTTTCATAAATTTTAATATTATTGAAAAATTGTTTTTTTTTTGGTAGTTTAGAAATTTTTAAAACTTATATATTTTCTTGAGTTTTTTAATTATACGTCATTCTACCTTTGCTATTGTTAAGTTCATTCCTGAAAATTAGATTTTTTTTAGCAAAGTTTTACTAATTTGGAACATAATTGAAAAAAATTCAAAAAATTGAAAAGTTTGATACTCTTTGTCAATTATAATGATTTATTTTTGAAAATTTCGAAATTTCTAAATATTTTACAGACGTTTCAAATTTTTGTTTTACGCCCAAGCTTGTACCTTAAGGTACATTGCATAAATTTGAAATTGTTTGTAGTTTTTTACTAATTTTGAACAATTTTGTGATGGTTGAACATTCTCCAAAACTTTTTATATTTTTGGATGCTCAATCAATTTTTAAAAAATTCTAAATATTTTATATATTTATCAGATTTTTTTCTACACAGATCTTGAAGCAGAGGGCTTCATGAATAGTTGAAAAGATGGTCTTACTTTGAACAAATTTTCCTTAAAGTCATATTATATGCGTATTTACGTTTTTTCCTTACATTTTTTATATAGTAATTCAGTATAGACAAAATTGTTTAATCTATATTTCAAAATATGGACGAAAAATTGTGTTTTAATACAGTTTTCAAATTTGAATCTTATACATAGAGTTAAAAATTTCCGATCCTATCTCTAATTAAAACAATAATTTTAAATTCTATTATTTTAAATTTATCCGATAACTATCTTTCCGATAGATAACGATCTCGAAAGTTTCAATAGTAATATGGTAAATTCCAGTATTTTGTAAATAATATGGCATATATTTTATCATTTCTAATAACGTAATAAACAAACGCAAATCTATAGCATCTAGTATAATATCCGTATAGAAAATTTTATAACTTCGTACAATTTCTGATCACTGTACATAAATTTAAGTGAAACATTGACTAGATTTTATTTTATAGGCTAATAAAACTTTTCTACAATGTCGGATAATTTATATGAACCAGGACTCTAGTGGTCGATATAAATACTATTGTATTTATCATTCCTCAAGCATTAGAAATAAACGATATGGTAATATAAAAATAAAGGAAAATTGCAGGACAAGTGATAAATGAATATTTTATATATGAGAAATGTTAATAAAATGAGTCTAAAAATACAATAAATTTGATATTGCATGATCTACACGTTTCGACTTATTAATTATTTATAGAATAATTCAACAATAATTACAAAATAAATAAGCAATACTATTGGAACACGTTAACCCATATTTCAATTTCATAATTTTTATTAATTGTTAAGTTTTGTGTTTACTGTTATAAAAACCAGTATAAAATGTTTTATCTCTTTTTGTGTGTTCTTATTGAATTGAATTAGTATTTATTTGTTTTATATACATTTTCTTTAAGAAGATATTTAAACATGTTTTCTGTTACTTTTATAATTATTGTTTCATGATTTTTTATATATTGACTCCAACAAATATCTATAGTTGAAACGTGCAGATTTAATATATTTTATTATTTAATATTATTTTAGTTTTGACTTATTGGCTGCTAACATTTCAAGAATTTGTTTCAACATGCAACAAAAAAATTTTACGTCATAATTATTGCACTTTTTATAGTTTTATCCTAGTTTTATTGTCTTCTCGTAAGATCAAATACGAATTACTGTTCATTGTTGTTATTAAAATAAATATGAAAAAATATAAAATTGGAAAAAGTCTTCGATACCCAGATTTTCAAGCAGAACAAGACAAGAAAGTTTTTTTGCTAAATTTTTACGGTTTTTGCAAGTATTTTAAGTACAACTTACTTTTTTTGCTCAATGTACATTGCTTATATTTAAACACAATTAATAAAACTCAAATACCACTATATTGTTATTGAAATTTTATATTCTTGCATAATAATTGTTCGAACAGGTTCTTCATAATTAACAGTTTAAGATAATTTTTTTTTGATTTTTTTTAAATATAATGATTTGTCTCAATCGGTTTTATTTATAAGGTTGTCAAATATCTCCCTTCCGCCTTTTTGTATTATAAACCAAGAGCAAAAAAGCGGAAGGAAGATATTTGACAACCTAATATTTTTAGTTTATTGACTACCAGTAACATAATATTTTAATTTAGTAGTGACTATAATTACATATTTATTAAGGAAGAGTGAAACCTATTACAAAAATCAGTTTATCCATATAGTACGGACAAATAGACATATAGGGTAAGGACATACTGAGATGCTAATTTTCAAGAAAAAAGTTCAGAAATGAATTGTTTTGTTCTCTTTAGAATCTTAGCACATGCAACATGAACCTAAAGTCAAACATCGTAACCAATATTTAAATGGGCTCGAAATGGTAAAAGAGGGTTCGGTTTCAAAAGTCTCTTCATTTTACCGGTGGATCTTTTGGTCTGGTACTTATTTTTTGCATACTTAGAGTAGAAGTTGAAAGCTAATCACCTTTGACAGATTTTAATTGGCCCTGTACTTATGTGAAATAGTACTATGTCATTTTGACCATTATATATAAGTATGTCTTTTTATCCGATAGTTAATTCAAAATTTTTCAAACGCCTGATTATTGCAATAACACTGATTGCAATCACTAGTACTTGCATAAGTTAATAGATTTTAATTGATTGCGAATTCCAAAATCGTCAAAATATTCTTTTCAAAGCGATTGAAACACGATTGAATCGATTACTACGACAAAACAGTGACAATGACGCTCAACATCTGACAGGATTGTGGTTTTGGCTTTCTTTATGTTATACGCGAAAACGTTACTAAAACTAGCTCATTTTCAACTAAGGCCACTGTGTTAATTTGACCATATATTATATACCATACGGCATTTCCCTATATCTTCTCAATAATATTCACATACAGGGAAGTTTATGCAACTTTCCCTAAGGCAAAATGCCACTTACACGTATGTGGGGGCACATAAACAAGGTCACTTGTTCCATTACGTGACTTTCATAATATTTGCATTCATGTAGTAAATATATATACAATCACAATTGGATTCGCCCTTCAGAGACTCACACCCTAATTTATATTTGAATACGCATTACTCGCAAATAGAACTCCATATTGCGTAGTAGTCAGATTGTTATAACATAGTTATAATTTTCGAAAACTGCATAATATAATTATAAAAGTTGTCTATTGTGTATTTGCATGTTGTCTGTCAAATTACTACGCGTCAACCAAGTGGTGCGCTTGGATTGGTTTTGCGACTGATTATACGAGCTTGTTATAAACATAGACCTATACTTTCAGGATTGCGTTTCTCATAGTAAATTTTAAATATTTATTACAATTGAGAAAATAATCATTTTTGAAGTAAAACTTCTTACGCGCGATTATGGTGTAAATCCGTGCAAATACAACGGAAGTCCGTTACGGCAGAACTGTATTTCATTCGCTTTCGATGGAAATCATTTCAATACGGGTCGAATGTGATTATCCGTCGCGTATGCGAATAGAGATCTGTTGTTGTATGTGTACCGGCATCAACGTTGTATGCGTTCCAATATCAACAAGGAAATCGGCATAGATAAATAATAAACATTTTAAAGTTACATCGTGGTACAAATCTTGATTTAATGAAAAATGCCTGAATCAGAAGAATATTTTACCCTGTTCTTGAAAATATTGATTAATAAGATTAATGATTAGTAAGTTTATTGATTAGAAATTATTTCTATATTATTCTTACAATTAGTTTCTATAAATCTTTGAAGTTATTAAAATGGAATAATGTTTTTTAGACAAGACAGATATTACAGCTGTATAAAGAATGAGATTATATCGCCAGCGAAAAAGTAAAAAAAATACAAGCAGTCAATGAATGTACGAGTATGTTAATTTTAATTACATGAAGTTCTTCAAACACAATTCTATGATGCGTGAAGTGGCGAAAACAATATTTGTTTAGACGTTGTTTAACATAATCCACTATGTGAACGAATATTATAGAATTTATTAATCAGCAATTACTTCATTTCTCTAATGAAGGTTCATTTCTGAATGCTAATTACAACGACAAACCGATCATGTCATATTTGAAGTATGACTTTACTTACATTATTATTTTTAAGTATTATACATATTTTGAATGCTATTATAAATATATATATATATATATATATTTATAATTTATCATTATATAAATGTCTATAATGGTTGGCACTAATAAATGTGTGCATCACGAGTGTTACCATATTACTGATAAACATTATTTGAAATTGTTATAAAATACATCATATTTATTTTTACTTAAATGCCATCTTGTACAGTAGCAAATAAGTTTTACTTCAATCGTGTATGAACCTTACGCGCACTCCTTTTTTAACCCTTTATGAGCCAGCGTAACTTTCAGGTCACATTTAAAATTTTTAGATATTGTACCAAATAATTATGGTCCTTTTTGTGCGATGATACATAAATCTAAATTTTATAATGTTGTGAAAAAAAACGATATCAACATTTAAGACCTTAGCTTGGCTTTTTAACGTGAAATAAAATTTTCATACGCAGAAGTGCGAACATTATGGGCCGCTGAGACTTGGAAGTCATATAATTAATTAGACCAAGAAATTTGATTTGATAGAATTTTTTATTTGCATATATTGGCTTATGATTAGATACTGATTTTTTATTCTTCTAATTTTTCTTGATGTAAAAATATTTGAACCATATAGAGCGTTAATATAAGATCGACTAAAAACAAAACTATACTGTTATAGTGTAAACCTAGTAATATCCAACTGAACTATACTGCATTATTTTCTGTTCGAGTGCTATCTAATGGTTTTTCCTCAGTATCGTTGTCATTACAGATTATGGATTAAAGTATAAAAATTACCATTTGATTAAGAAGGTTTTATATTTTTTTGTGTTTTGATGCTAATAATCTTACTGTTACTACCACAATTCGCATGTGTAGATCATTGTAGACTGTTCACTTGTTACATACCAAAGTAAATTCAGGACCATTCTGAAGATTTTTTGTGCTTTGGATACGCAGCCCCATAACTTAATCTATACGAGGTTTAATTTTATTTAAAAGTGTGTTTTTGATCGTAATTTTTATTTTTTACTTATCAGCCAATGCTTCTCTGTTGTTTTTAGGATTATTGGCTTTTTTGTTTAACTTCCCGAAAGAGAAACTTATGTTTTCACCACGTAAGTCAATTTGTTAATTTTATGTTTCAAGGAATTGAAAAATTAGGTATAAGTATGTAAACTAAAATTTGACCTTTTGACGACATTTTCCCAAAAACGGCTGCGTCAATTTCAATTATTTTAAAACCAAAGTTTTGCACGAGTATCTGCCCACCCGTTGTGTTAAAATTAGCAGATGAGTGCCAAACTTTTTGCCAACATTATCATGAAAGATCCTAAACCAATTTTGAAAATTCAAAAGCTTTTTGAAAGATATCAGTTCGAAATTGTGATGATAAGATTTTAGTAAAGATTGATTGCTGTTTGTATTTTATGAAAAAGAGTTGCTCAATGATCTACACGCAATATATATATATATATATATATACTCGTATATATATATATATATATATATAATGTGTGTGTGTATTATATTATATTGTATGTCAATAGAACAATCAGACCAGTTTCAGGTAGAGTTCATCAATATTAGTGTTTCCAACTAACATTTCTGGCAAATCAGAATTAATAGAATTTGTATATTTAATGAACTATTTGAATTTCCTGGAAAAGATTTATCACGCTTATATAATTGAAGGGCTTATGTTATCGCTGCAACAAAATGGAAATTGTAGCGAAAATGTAAATGTGTGTTTGAATAATTAAAATTTATTAGTAGTGGGTTGCATTCAATTGCTAAATAATTATTTTACTCGATTTTATTTTAGCAATCAAAAATATAGATGAATATGTATAACCTAAGTTTACAGTATATAAAATTAACAAGAGGCGTATGGCATCGTGCCCTAAGGCAAATTGCTGGAATTTTCCGTACAGTAACAAAATGTTCGAGAAATATTAAATGTCTTCAAATAGATTATAACTATAACAAATACTGTATTACAAAGGTAAAGTTATTCATTTAAAGTATATAAATGAGCTTTAGAACTTTAGCCAGAATTCAAATTAAAATCTGAATTATTTTCGATATCCAAAAAAATTTTTGCAAAAAACAAAATAATTTTGAAATATTTTTTTCCAAAAGGAATTGTTTTATCAACACAAGCAGATAGTTTTTTGAATCATTTAAATCGGATGCTTAGTTCTCTCAAAAACTGCCACTTTTTGTACATTTAGGTCTATATCTTTGAAATGGCTGGACCTGTCTTTGCGAAAAACTAATCATCATTTCTCCCAGTCATTATAAATTAAATATTTTTTGGATCATTCAAATCGGATACTCCGTTTTCTCAAAAACTCGATTTTTACTTTCTGCTCGATTTCTTTTTGCTCCGTATCTCCCATCAACAGGAATCGGTTTTTTGAATCATTCAAATCGGTTGATCTGTGCGCCTGAAAACATGGACGAAAAATTGCAGACACACAAAACACACACACAGACCTTAGTTTTCCCAAAAACTGCCATTTTTTGCACATTTAGCTCCGTATCTCTGAAATGGTTGGAACTGCCTTTGCTTAAAACTAATCACCAATTCTTCCCATCATTATGAATTGAATGTTTTTAGGATCATTCAAATCGGATGCTCGTCAAAACTCGATTTATATTTTCTGCACTCTTTGCACCGTGTCTCCGAAACGGCTGGACCTGTTTTTGCAAAAAACTAAGCAGCACTATCAATAGATATCGGCCGATCCCTGCGCCCGAAAACGTGGACGAAAAATTGCAGACACACACACACATCTATTTTTTCTAAGGTATGCCAAAATGATTAGAAACCTTCAAAACGTTAAGAAATCGCAACGTGAAGAAATCGAAACAGCAAAAATTTTCATTTTCGATTACCAGACGATTACAATGACTTACAAGTTAGAGAAGTTAAAGATAACTATTGCATTTATCCACTATCAGCTCTATATTTATTTTAAGATGGTTCTGCTCTCTGGATAGTTTTATTTGCCACGTGCCACAGAAATTGTTCTCCCTGAATTATGGTCAGATAAACAAATTGCGAGAATTATTCGATACGCACTAAAAAGACAATGTGATTCAATTTCGACAAATATCATTAGTTGCTTTCTGACTTAGTTTATACTATAGTCGTGTAAATATTATAAATACCAACTAGTAAATAGTTTATGTGATTTCCGTGCTTAGGTCTCGGCATACGCAGTCCTTTTTCCCTCGGGATCTTTACTTGCGTTCCAATGACGCGGCATTGATAGAAATTTCTGCGCGTGTGACATTGCACTTCTGTTTATTTCGTCAGGACCTTGTTGGAAATTAATCCTTGTACATGCTATAACAAACATCGTTGCAATATAATGAGCGTTTGTTTGGCTGGTGTATTTTCCCGGAAACCGAACTATTGTTTATTGGGTCAATGTTACGAAAGCGCATCGCGCACGTTCATTTCTGAAAATTGATAGACCGACGTCTGGGAGTCATTTTTGAGATATGTGTTGAGAAAGGTTTTTGGAAGAGTTTGCAGTCTAACTTGCTTACTTTGCATTTAGAATTCAATTATATAAGGAAGAAATTGAGGAACTATCTTTGCTGGTGCCAAAAACGGAAAGATATCACCTGGCGAGTTGTTATCTTTGGCGGCAGAGTGAATTAACAGTGCTAAATCTAGAAAAACTCTTCTAGTAACTTAGATTTAAATGACCTATATCATGTATAGCATAATACCAGATGACATATAAAAAATGAGTGCGCGTAAGGTTCACACGCGATTGAAGAAAAACTTATTTGCTACTGTACAAGAGGGCATTTAAGTAAAAATAAATACATCATATAACAATTTTGAATAGTGTTTATTAGTAATATGGTAACACTCGTGATGCACATATTTATTAGTGTCAACCATTATACACATTTATACAATGTTAAATTATGAATTATATATTTATAATAGCATTAAAAATATGTATAATATTTAAAAACAATAATATAATTAAAGTCATACTTCAAATATTACATGATCGGTTTGTCATTGTAATTAGCATTTAGAAATGAACCTTCATTAGAGAAATGAAGTAATTGCTGATTAATACATTCTATAATATTCGTTCACACAGTGGATTATGTTGAACAACGCCTAAACAAATATTGTTTTTGCAGCTTCACTCATCATGTAATTGTGTTTGAAGAACTTCATTTAATTAAAATTAACATACATTCATTGACTGCTTGTATTTTTTTTACTTTTTCGCTGGCGATATAATCTCATTCATTGAACGTCTGTAATATCTGTCTTGCGTAAAAAATATTTTCCATTTCAATAACTTCAAAGATTTATAGAAACTACGAATAATATAGAAATAATTTCTAATCAATAAACTTACGTTTAGTACAAATGCTTAATTTGCTTTATTAGTTTCAAGGAACAAGGTAAAATATTCTTCTGATTAAGGCATTTTTCATTAAATCAACACTTGTACTACGATGTAACTTTAAAATGTTTATTTTTCTATGCCGATTTGGTTGTTGATATTACATACAACGACAGATTCCTATTCACATACGCGACGACTAATCACAATCGACCCGTATAGAAACGATATCATCGAGAGCGAATGACGAATCATTGACTCTTATCTTATCTTATCTGCCGTAAGGCACTTCCGTTGCATTTGTACGGATTTACACCCTAGTCGCGCCTAAAGAAGTTTTACTTCAAAAATTCCATTTAGCACAGGGTTGATCTGATCATTTCTGAACAAGACTGTTCTATTAACAAGAAATTGCCTTATGTTTTTTCTCAATTGACGGATGTCTGCTAGAAATTTTATAGGTTGTTCTTTTAAAACTCCTTTTAGAATTGTTTGTAATTGAAATTGTCTTACAGTTAGATTATATTGAATTATAACAGGTGAAAAAAAAAGAGAATAATAAATATGTTGCTAATAAAAGCAATGTTAACACAAAGCTTTGTGATGCAAGACTTAAACAACAATTAAAGATATTGATCATCTTTGCGAACCAATACGTAAAGGAATGATCTCCGTTCTAGAGATATGTCTTCCGCAACTTTTTCTTAAGGAATCAATTAATAGAAGAAGGTTTTGATTCAGTAATATTTATGATAAACTTCTTTCGGAATACATAAACACGATTTCGTAAAAAATCAAACAATATAAGCTCAAAATAAAACAATGAACTACAGTACATATTTTTACTGTGGAAACCTCTCTGGAAAGACTTGAACCAAAACTCAATAAACCATGTTCTTGGTGAGAAAAGTTCCAAGTTGATGAGAAAAATTTGAAGTGTTTACTATAAGCAGTACATAAAACCATAACTCAAGTAATATACATGCATTTTTTGGCGTCTCATATATTTGCAACCACAACATTTCAAGTTCAAATCCTGCATTGCTTACAATCTATTATCAACTTTCATTTGAAAACATAGATACCCTCTTCAGTAATTGCGATGTGAAGAGTTGAGATATCATTAGAAACCACCAGTGCATGGCATCGTGCCATAAGACAAATTGCTGGCACTTCCCGCACCAAAAAGTTATTTTTTTTAAAAAAAGCTTCAAAATCCTTTGATATCTTTTAATAAATTAGACTTCTGAGAATTTTGAATTTTTTGAAAAAAAAATGAATTTGTTGTTCCTATTTTGAAAACGTTTGAGAATTTTGGACTTTTCTTCGTAGCAATCACGTTGCTTTAGCTACGTAGAGACAAAATCTTAAAGCGTCGCAGACTAAAGAGTAAAAATTGGTACGGAACTCATATAAATATAAACAAAATTATTGAAATCTATATAAAATATCTAATAATTTGATGCGCATATGTCCAAGAATCATTTTTGGCCTCAAAATGGCGTTTTTTTACTCTTTTTATTGGATCTCCGAAACCGCTAGACTTGCCTTTTCAAAAAATTTTAGCACTTTTTGTCTAGTATCTTTGATACTGCCTCATCCAAAAACTAATCAGCACGTCTCCTTATCAATTCAAACTGAATTTTTTTTCAAATCGGTTGATCCGTGTTCTCGAAATCGTCGACAAAAATTTGTATCCGCACACATACACACACATACACACACATACATTTATATTTTCTAAGGTATGCCAAAACGTTTGGAAACCTTTGAAAAGTAAAAATATATAAAAAAAATTATTTGCGATTTTTTTGCGATTACTATAACTTACCCTATGGGAAGTACATAAAATAGTGCATAAAAACCATTGGACCCGCCTCCTAATAGAAATATGTATATCAAAATTATAATATGTTAATCATTGGATGGCCTTCCAATATCCAGCAGTTCACTTTACCAATCATTCAAATTTCTGTATAAAAAAAAAACAAACAAAATAATGATTCTGTATTGAATTATAGGCTTATTCAGCTAAATCTGAAAGTGATTTATTAAAAGAAAAACATCAAAGATTAATAGTTATTCAAATTATAGGAATGACTCCCAAATATATTTTATGACACGCTGCGATATATTGTTCAAGTATGGTGCTAATATTAAATCTTATAATACAAATCCTACGCAACATTTAAGAATCTCTTTGTTAGAAATGACTTTCTCCCGTTGAGGTGTCAAGTCTCGTACAATATTGATTTATTTGTATTTCGGTCAATATTTGGTTTCTTTTAAACAAAATTGAAAATATATATTCAAAATTTACAAATATGACTTGTGATATTGAAAGTTAGGCTAGGTCATTGAATCTATAAATAAAAATATTATAATTCATTTAGTTATTGTCTTAGATGTAATATGGTAAAGTGTTTGGAAATATATCAATTTAATTTCCAGTTGTTATATACTCAATTCAACTGAATTTAGATCTTGTACTATATTAAATATATTAATATAATGTGAATCAACGAATTTTTTTGAAGTAAAGTTCTTTAGGCGCGACTAGGGTGTAAATCCGTACAAATGCAACGGAAGTGCGTTACGGCAGATAAGATAACAGTCGAGTGCCAATGATTCGTCATTCGCTCTCGGTGATATCATTTCTATGCGGGTCGATTGTGAATAGTCGTCGCGTATGTGAATAGAAATCTGTTGTTGTATGCGTACCGTAATACATATTTTTAATGCTATTAAAATATATAATTTATAATTTATCATTATATAAATGTGTATAATGGTTGACACTAATAAATGTATGCATCACGAGTGTCACCATATTACTAATAAACATTATTCAGAATTGTTATATGATGTATTTATTTTTACTTAAATGCTATCTTGTACAGTGGCAAATAAGTCAGATTCAAACACTTCAATCGCGCGTGAACCTTACGTGCACTTTTTTTTAAAAAAAAAAAAACAATATCTAATGAAAATCTAAATTCACACCGACCAATTTTTTAAATTTTAGTGAATTTTTATAATTTAGCCACTTTTTGTATAACTGTAGTAATTCAAGATGTTTATTAACCCTTTGCTCTCGAATTAAATTTAGAGATGGGTATTGTTCTACTCGGAATTAATTTCTATCCGATATACGATAAGCAGAAATATATAACACGTAAGTTTTGGATGTATAAACAAGATTTAGCAATTGTTTTGTGCACTTTAGATATATCTTATTTCAAATACATTTATCTAGTAATTCTATATGGCTGAGAGAGCAGACAAACGAGGGCAATGAATTTTTTGCAAAAACATTAATGAAATATTTGGCACTTCTTTGCTAGTTTTATCAAATATCAAAAAAAAAACAATTTATAAAAAAGCGTCGACAAAATGTCAGATTTTATCTCACTACAAACACATTCTAGTTTTGGTACCAATCACAAAATGATTTGACGAGAAAAATCAAAATTAGCAAATCGTATTTTTTAGCGTAACCATAAGCTTTTCCTTCTGGAAGTATTTTTGTAAAAATCGTAATAACGTGATACCCAACTTCTAGAATGGTGTCACTTTAAAATACCTCCAACAATGCCATTTTCAATGTCAACAATAATAAGCGTTTTTTTGTATTTTTTTCCATTTATTTCTACAATCTAACTATATTTTTATAATTCAAAAAATCCTAAAAAATTCCCTTAACCAAACTTCAGAAAGATTTATCAAAATCCGAATAATCGTTTAGGAGGATTATCCTTTCATACATCATTATAAAAGAATTTTCTATATAAGATATATATATATATATATATATATATTTATTTATTTATTTATTTATTTATATATAAGATAAATTTCTGGAACTTTCCGTACCCGTACCGTATCGAAATGTTCGAGGAATATTAAATGTTTTCAAATAGATTATTATAAATAAATACTGTAACATTGTCTAATATTTATAAGAATTATATAAACTGAATTACAAAGTTAAAATTATTTAAATAAAATTAATTAATTAATTAATTAAAATATATAAGTGAGTTTTAGAACTTTAGCCAGAATTAAAATCTGAATTATTTTCGATATACTTTATTATACACAACAAAGGAATTATAGATTGTAACTCAATTTATCGGGATATAGGATATATATCGGGAGTATTTGTTTGAACAGAACCGGTCACAAAGAAATTAGTTTCATGTAACGCATTAGTTAAATTATCATCCCTGATAAATTTTAATATCCGCAGAATTGCATCACAAAAAACTATTTCTTCATCAAACATTTATCCTGAAAAATACTGCACTCCTAGTTTTCCATTATTTTGCAACTTGTAATATAATTATTGTCGGTCTATCTCGATTTATATATAAGCATATGGTTCCGTTGTCAGAAGATTTTTATTATGCCCGGGAGGCATAGTGTTGACACAGAGGCGTTCTGCATTAAGGTGCGGGATAATAAAAAAAATCTAAACGATTGTTAGATATCTTATAAATCATTTATTCACTTTCATCAACCTTATTTCGAGTACATTAAATGACAGATTTATCGAGGGAGCAGGCGGATCTACCGTAGAACGAACAGGAACTGCGATGTGTGGGGGATTTATGGAAAAATTGGAAATTATGAGATAGTAGTATTGGATAAATACTATTTGGTAAATGTTAATACAATCCTGAGTTAGTTTAAAGTTTTATTTCAAAGTCATATTGATTAATATTCACAGTAAAACCCAGTTAAGACGATTTTCCAAAAACCGTACCGAAAACTTGTCTTAAGCGAGGAAGCGCATTATGGTAATTAGGGCCAATAAGTTTTGAAGTACAGGATCTGGCGTGAAGTAGCATATTATGCAAGAAATCGTATTAAGCATGATCTTCTTAACAAGGTTCTACTGCACAAAGTTTATCATAGAAATTATGGTTAACCATCGCACAAGTGGATACCTAATTAGAAATATATTGTAACTGCTTACACGATAAGATTCAGAAATATATTAGTTAATATTAAGTTTTTTGCTTAAACACAATGTATAAAATGTAATTAAATAATCCGAATTATTATTTTTAGATATGGAATAAGAGCTTTAGGACGAATATTTATATTAACTTCCTGCAGAAAAAAATTGTTCTCGCCAAGAATCCGATTTTGCTAATTTTATGTTTTCTCCACGTCTCTGGTCATTCTGAATGATTTGACAGTGAAATTGGGAATAAGTTTGCTTATGTATGTGTGTATGTTAATATATATATATATATATATATATATATATATATATATATATATTAGAAATTGGTAATTCACTCCGGAGTTATTACTCCGATACAACTCCTCCCTCGGAGATATATCCGAATTTCCTAAACTGGTATTAAATCTGTTAACTCGTGCAGACATTTACTGCGTTTTTTGGGAAGGAAGCGGACGCTTTCTCGTCTCACAGGCAGTTTTATGACCTATTAGGTATACAAGTCAAAATAATGCCATTGTGTATTTTCCAGAAAATATAAAAATATTACTTCAAAGATACAAAACAATAAAATTGTGTTCAAGTGTGAATAGCTCAAATGCATAATTCATTGAATAGTAAATGGTCATATTTCTTTCTACGACAATTTTTGGCCGTGGATGAGGGCAATCAGGAATATACATATACGATATAGTTCATGATTTTAACGAACTAAAATATTATAGGTTTACGAAAAGTGCCTTAGTTTCGTATATTCAGTTTGACGTTTTCTAATCGATATTCTAGATCGATCAAATTTTTTATTTACAGATCTATATTAATGAATTGCGTGTTAACTCTAAAAAATGAACTGAAAATTAAACCCGCAGGCCACACTTAATTTGTTCTATACACTATTAATTCAGCATTCATAAAAACGATTAAAACTGATATGTGAAACTAATTCTTAACCATTGTTAAAGCTGTTATGTTTCTACATTTTGAGGAAAATATGTTACAGAAATATAAATATTCTATTATAACACTTTTAATGAAATACATTGTTTAAGCTCTGATGTAAAGCAACAGTCATATCGGTTTTGACTTGAAAAAACAGATGGAAATATATTCCCAAATGTAAATAGCCGTTTTCAGACACTGCTGCATCAATCACATTTAGAGAAAGTTCAGTAGCAAGATGTATCAAATATAGACAAGCCAACTTAAAAACCGTTTCCTTCTTAAAAACCTTGCAGTTAAGTATCATTACAAGAGTTCACAGGACTCTTAAATTCTGCTTGCTGTTGAATGAGAAATGTTGAACTTAATTGCTGTACTGAGTCAACATGCATCAATCGCCATCTCATATAAATCTATATTTGAGACATTTATATGGTTAGTATTAAATTTCTTCTGTCGATTGTTGTCTAAAACTTGGTCCCGAAGCAAATGCAATTAAATCAGTACATATCCGTGTGGATTTATTACTTTGTCCACATCGGATATTGTACTGGTCGTATCCACCCAGGTATAATCCACTTTCTGTGGCAAGTGAAAGAATAGCATTATTCTCCAACTGCTGGCGATAGAATCGAGCTTCGGGCGATAAATATCGCTTTTATGAAATCGTCCATCCGTTGGTCAGAGCAAAAAATCGTGATGACGATTTCGAATCCAACTGACTGTAATTCTGTATTTCCGCAACCTTAGTAGACATGAGTGAAGTCACGAAGCCTATTATTTCCGACTTTCCTGTGAGTATTTCTTTTTATCGTTTGTTTGTTTGTTGCATTTTGCTTTCGGATCGCCCTGGGCGAATGATAATAGTCGTCGCCGAATAGTCTTGGCACGATTCATAATAACTTTGACTGTTCTGTGTCGGTTGTTATATTTGCGAAAAATTAGTTTGATCTAGTTACCTCGCACACGACACTAGGTTATTTTTTCAATAACCGTATTTCAGCATATTTATGAATAAACTGATTTGCGTAACGATAGAAATGAAATACCGTGGAATGATATTGGAGCTGGATTAAAGTCTGAAGAAATTCCTTATCCCTTTAGGTATATATTGCTTCAGCACTGTTTGTTTGAATTGCATCTGTGGAAATAGATCAAAACATAGAATTAAATATGTATAGATTTTCACTATTTATGTGGCTCTGTGGTAAGAGCTTTGGTCTTGCGATACAAGGATCCAGTTTCATACCCATCTCGGAGAGTCTGATATTAACCAGTAGTGATATCAAGTACAAATAGAAAATATAAATCTAAAATATGTTTACAAGGAAAATCTTACCTTTTCCGGCATTGTTGCATCAGATTATAAATATATCATCAGTATTAGAGAAATGTTATTGATAAAAATAAGTTCAGCATACGAGTAGATAGGCCAAGGGAGGGTAGTTGTGTTGCCTTTGATAATGATATAATTAAGAAGTATTATCATTAAAGCTCATAGGACTTTGTTAAAAAAAAAACAAAAACAAAACAATTTATATCATGACTGATAAAATTTGATGTCACGTTTATAAGATGGGATAATTAATTTAGATCTATGAAAAATAACTGGAATAGGCATTCTGGTCGGGAATTTGAAAAAATCTATTTTTTATTGGTTATTTTCAGCGTTTAACTATTCAAGACTATGTGTAAAAGAGAATTCTTCATAATTTTTAGAGACATAGCTGTTCGAAAACGATGATCTTTTTCTGTTCCCTTCCTCTACGAAAGTCTAAATCGTTTTTCTCGAAAATGTGATACCTACGATTTCTCAACATTTACTGGTTTTACTTGAAATTTTTACAGTGTCTTCTTTATAAATTTTACTTTAGTACGAACTACAATCATCTCTAAATTTTTTTTTTTTTATTTATTTATTTATTGTTTGAACAGCAATCAGAACTCCTATATATGTTCTATAAGCTGTTGGTTCACGACTTAATACTACTTTTATTTCATGAGAGGCAATCCATCGATTAACCATTCTCTTATGTGTGGGATATTTTTAATATTAGCTCTTACGTCTAATAGTTGCATATGATTGGATGTTGCAGCTATGTCCACGAAGGACGATTTCCACTTGGAATTATATTGTGATCTATAATCCCAAGTGGAAATTTGACATCAAAGCTGCCTGATGTCGGGCTACGGCGGTAGCGGGAATCGATCCAGCGAACCTGGAACTAGTGGCTGCTAGTCCACGCTCTAACCGATATCGCCACCGCCGGCCCATCTCTAAATTTGATTTAAAAAAAATTGGAAATATCAAAAAAAATTATGAAAACAATTTTTTTTCTAGACGATTGTTATTTTGTAGAAAATATACTTCAATTTGTCCTCAGTTTACACGATAGCGACATTATTTTCGATTATCATATATAGGGTAGGACGGGGCATAAAGATCCAATTAGACTTTGAGCAATTCTATTGTGAAATCCAAACCCAAGTATATTGCAACAAGTAACACGCATCAAACAACTATTATGTTCAGTAAAACTCTCAGCTAATTCATTATTGTACAAATATGATTTTTTTTGCTGTTTTCAAAAATTTGTCACCTAGTTCTTTTTACCCCATAGTCGAGGTAAAATGGGACGGCAAGGGGGCATGTCTCACTTTTAATTTTGAAGGGATTTAACGAAATAATAGATACATTATTCAACCAATGCAAAATATAACTTTCATGGGTTATTCTTTTACAGAGGAATAAAGGAATAAAGGAATAAGAAATAAAGTTATTTAAATTATATCTTTTTAAATTGAGTTTTGTAACTTAATAAACTTTTTATTGCCTATTTTTTATTTTTTACACCTTTGCCAGGATAAAAGTTCAGTTGGTCCATTTTACCCCACCCAAATCTAAGCTATTAAGGAACCTGCTTTAAAGGCATCAAAAATCGCTTTTTTGAGGAATTTTTAGGGAAGGAATTAAATATTTAATTGAATTAATATTTATAATTCAATTGAATATTTTTTAATTGAAACAAAACTTTCAGATTTTATTGCTTTATATTTCAACAATCTTCTCATTTTTTTTTTTTTTCATTAAAATAAGGGTCATGATGTGCCGGGTACAAGAATTTTGCCGATGCGCCACGAGCGTGCACGTGTCATTTGTCGGGAAAGATCCATCCGAAACGAAAAATCAAAACAAATATATATTTTCAATGGTATAGATTCTAGCTGAATCTAAAAAATCCAGAAAAAGAAAAATGAGAAATTTACCCATTTTTCGCAACTAGAAAAAAAAAAAAGGTTTTTGATACAAAATCCACTTTAGATTGTTTTAAAAGAGGGTTAATTATAACTTATTAAGTTTTGAGAATTTAGTCCTGAATACAATGAATTTTGTTTCGTTTCGATAGGACGTTTAGTATTTTTCCTATCTTTCCTGCACATTTAGGAAGAATCGAAAAAGTTAAAAACGGAGAAATCGCGCGTCTAAGTTTTCGTTCCGCTTGTATACATGTTTGACGCTCACTATTTCTTCTGTAATTCCAAAAATATGATTTTTTTCTGAAATTTAATGTATATATTCTTGGCTAGTTTTGAAAGAAATTTTTGCAATAAATCGCCTCTAAAGCAGGCTTTTCTCTTAAAGAAAATATATAAAGAATGGTTGATTCTAATTTCATCTCTTATAAAACAATTTATTAACGTATACTTCAAAATTATATAACGATTAATAAACTTACCAACCGTTCTAAAAACCAAAGAAACTAACAACGAAAGAAATACTGGTTATGGATTTTCAAACATTGACGATTATTTCCTGATGGAAACGTCGTAAAAACCAAGGTGAGTGCTTGTTATATATCTTTTGCCCTCTACTTTTAATTACTGTTTATGAAAAATTCTTAAGTTGTATTTGAGATATAGGCGATGGATCTTTTTACCTGCAGACCTTTGAATCCCGCTCTATCTTGTATACAATTTTTCTTCTATTTATAAGTATAGACAAAATTATGGGTCTGGGTATAATTTTTTGAGTTCCCCTAACTCAATCTCCTTAGAGAATTGTATATTTTTAATTTTTATGTTTTATTCTCAAAAAATTATTATGTGCCTCTTTTACACCATTTCAAAAATCGCATAAAATTCATACCTCTATAGACCAGAATACCTCCTCAACAGAAGAGTGCATTAATGCATCTGCTACTTGTTGCTAGTGTAAACCCTTCGAAAGTTCTCTAGAATGATCAGCACGGGAAGGGGTTTGCATCCCTATCCTTTTCATTTAAAGTCGTATGCGACCGTTGATTCGTCAAAATCACCTGCTAAGTGCGCCGTTGGCCAAGATAGTTAGTAAAATTTAGCATAGTCCGCTTGAACGTTCGCGGCGACATGCGCGATGCGTCCTGCCGAGAGGATTTTAACGGGCGCGCGTGCCGGCAGCAACGCAGTCGGCATGGTGAGCCACCTCGCGAAGGAACTCCGCCTTGGGAGTCGAACGGTCATCACAATTCCGATTGAAATATAACCGACTAGTAAATATTTTATAAAACAAATCAAAAGATACAAAAGTGAAGTTCTAATTTTTTACAATTTTATATCAAAACATATTTTTATTATCGGACAAGAAAATATATTTAGATATTTATAGATATTGGTGAAGACTAAATCTGTACCTATTTTTATATAAATATTGGATCATTTTTATTGTAAGGTTTCACGTGTGAACGTTCGGTTTCAACAGATTTGGTTTCATAGCGCAAAAATATTTTTTTAAAAAAAATTCAAGTACAATTTCGAGTGTATTCTGATTAGGCGTGCGAGATTCTAAACGACGAATTAATGAAGAACGAAGAGTTGGGTACCTATTTTGTATGTTGTAACCTTTTTATGCATGGTTGTTTATATTTTTATAAAAAGTATCTTTATTTTTCTCACTCATGATACTTTCGGATTTTTTATCATATACAAGAAAAAAACGAAATTGAAATGT
>NW_020537213.1:0-50585 GCF_003426905.1 Ctenocephalides felis | reverse complement strand
TTTTTTAAAAAATCTCAAAAATAAACCTTAGCAAATTATTATAATCTGTTGTTTTTTATATCATTTGTATTTTGAATACTTTTTTTAACTTTTTCAGATTTGTGCTTCAGAATACTATGGTCGTGGGAATAATATTCCGCTTATAAAATATATTATCTTGTAATTTCAATTATTTACTAAAATCTAAATGATTTATAATTGATTTGATAATGGAATGACCACTAATACAAACCAAATAGAAAAAAAGTACATCAATTTTTTTGAAGTTACATTTATTTACTAAAATCCATATAAATATTCACAAAGTATTTGTGTTACAATGAAATAATTAATAAATAAATTTTGAAAAATCTGATTTATTAGCAACATCTAATATTTTGGCTCGTGCTCTCACGTGAAGAGCCTAAAGCACTCCTTCCAGAATTTCGTCCCAGATATCATTCTGGCTTCCAGCATATTTTCCTTCAGGATCATAGAATATGGTCTCTTATATCTTAAATCGACATCGACAAGATCAGAAGAACCATCTGATCTTGGCTCTGGTTTTTGATCTGGCACTTCATCTGCATCAACACTAACCAAATCCTTAGTAGGATCTCCAATGTTTGCATCGACAATCGATGGCAACTACTGCAGCAACTACCGTTGCAAGGGCAAATAAAACAAACTGAAAAAAATTTAAAGGAAATAGGTTAATATTCAATATTTATAAAAGTGAAATGAAATAATAGTGATCATATTAAAAAAACTTACTAGTTTATTCATTTTTGTATCTTGTTAAAACTTTGTATAAATGATCATTCCTATATCATCTCTTTTATATACCAAAATAGTAACCTATTAATCAGGATATAACTTTAAAATTAATCTTATTTGATTTTATGGTACTTAAAATAATGAGAACGCTAATCTGAGTGAATACTATTTCAAATAAAAGTATTATTGTATTTTCAGATGATCTGATATTATATATATTACAGATTTTGGCATTACATATCAAAAGTATTGTTTGTAGAACGATTAACTGAAATTTGTGTCAACGAACTCTTTGTTGTAAACTTATATATAGATTTAGATTATTAACCTAAATCTGCATGGTATTCAAATAATTTTATTTTTAATCGAGGTGAATTCAGTTTTATATCAATTTCAAAATTAAATAAATCTATTCTAGTCTATGTCTATTGTAGTTCTAGTCGATTGTTTTCTACAATAAATAAACATTTAACTTATCTGAGCAATATTTAGATTAACAGCGAGTTTATTTTTCATCTATGTTTAGGTCTACTGCAAACAGTTCATTAATACAAATTTCATTTAATCGTTCCACAAACATTACTTATGACAAAAATATAAAATTTTCTTTAAAAGAATATTAGATCATCTTAAAATGCGATAATACTTTTATTTGAAATAATTTTTACTCAGATTAGCTTTCTCATTATTTTAAGTACCATAAAATCAAATAAGATTTATTATTAAGTTATATCCTGATTAATTAGGATACTATTTTGGTATAAAAAGAGATGATATTGGAATGTTTTTTATACACAGTTTTAACAAGATGCAAAAATGAATAAACTAGTAAGTTTTTTCGATATATACACTATTATTTTATCTCACTTTCATAAATATTTAATATTAATCTATTTGTTTTAAATATTTTTCAGATTGTTTTATTTGCCTTTGCAACAGTTGTTGCTGCAGTTTTTGCCCTCGATATTGATGCAAACATTGAAGATCCTACTAAGGATTTAGTTGATGTTGATGCAGATGAAGTGCCAGAGCTAAGATCAGATGATTCTTCTGATCTTGTCGATGTCCATTTAAGATATAAGAGACCATATTCTATAAATCCTAAAGGAAAATATGCTGAAAACCAGAATGATATTGTGGACGAAATTCTGGAAGGAGTGCTATAGACTCTAAATTGGGATACCATGGGCCCACAAATTAGATGTTGCAGATGAATTACATTTACAAAATTTATTTATTGAATTTAATCATTAAATAATATTAGTTTTATTCATACAGGTGTTAGTAAATAAATACATTTGCAACAAAATAATTCAAGTTATTATTTTTATAAACGGTTATTTAGTATTAGAATTAGATTAAGGTTCAATTTATTATTTTCATTATGTACCTATACCAATTTCCATAATATTTGCAAAATGTTTCTTATAACTCATTTATTTAGTTTATTACCTACTACTTAAAAACTGTTTGAAAAAAAATGATTTGAATTTTACTTAAAGTAATGATATGGTAAAAAATATATTAATATGTTTTCACATTGCGTAAAATTATCAAATTAGCAAAAAAAAAAATTCTACATATCTTTTTTTACATTATTTTTATACTACCTACAATAGTATTTATGCCAATGGTAAAATATGCAATAAAATATTTATGAAATTGCTAGATAAGATTTATATTTAGTAGTTTTAAGCACAAGATGACAAACTTTATATAGATCGATAGTATGTATGTAAAATAAAAATGTAATATGATTTACCCAATATTGTACCATTAAGTTAACGAATGAACTATAAATAGCACAACATTTAGTTTTATTTAGTCACTAAATTCAAAATTTGAATTTTTATTATTTGATTATTCTACAGACTTTATGAAATTAAGACCGCGTTTAAAAGACGATGTTGCTGAGGGCGATGCGAATAATGCAAATTAGCGATTCAGCATAATTTATTCTAAACAATAAATTTGACAATCCGTATTATATTCACTAATATAACCATTTGTTATTACAATAAAACAGTATTCGAATATTTATTGGATCTTCATCGTAAATGATATGAAATATGGTGTGTTTTAACAAGTTGATTTTGGATATAAAAGCTATTCTGTGCTAAAGTCAAATCAGTGTTTTCTTTGAACTCAAATCATCATCATGAACAAATTGGTAAGTCATAGAAAATATATAATGTTTTTCTATAATTTTAAAACTTGCTTTCGAAGATTTCAATTGAAGTAAAAAAGTGTGATATTGAGTTGGTTATTAAGCAGAGGATTTGGCAAAAGTTTTTTTTTTTTCTTAGGTAATCCTTTTCGCCGTCGTGGCTGTTTGCCAGCGCCGCCACCCGTTATGGCACAGATGAAAGAACCGCCGAAGTCCTCCGCCAAACCGCTGACGTCCACCCCGAAGGATACGCCTTCAACTACGAAACCTCCAACGGTCTCACCGCCCAAGAACAAGGCCAACTCCAAGGAGAAGCCGTCGTAGTCCGAGGATCCTTCAATACCCATCACCTACGGTACCCCCCCAATTGAGGTCACCTACGTCGCCGCGACGAAAACGGATTCCAACCCCAAGGTGCCCATTTGCCAACTGCACCACCACCCCAGAACATGTCCTCAGGGCTTTGGAATACATCCGCACCCCACGCCCCAAGGGAAGTTCCCGGACAAAGAGACACTTCTAAATGACCTCAAGCGATAAATGACTGATACCAAAATACGATCTTTATATTAGAATTATAGATAACAATAAAAATTAGCATACCCACAAAAATGATTTTTATTTATAATAGATTAGAAACTTATTTATGTTTATAAGCTTGTGATTACCAAAATGTGATAATTCATATGAACTCGTTTATGATCGATAGATGTAACCTCAACTCAGATTGGAAGACCAAGAAGGAAATCAAAATTATAATATTGAAGCACATAATAATTCATACCAACAAAAATATAATACCATATTGAATATGATTATTGATTATTTTTACCTCTTTTATCTCCAATTGTAAACACAACGGATCATTGTGACAAAAGACACTGTATTATTTAATTAATAAGAAAGAATGCATTAACATAGTTTCTTGCATATAATTAATTTATATCAATGTAAGCGTATATTATTAATGAAACACATAACGAGTAGTAGTTGCAGGAGTCCTACGATAAGTGGGGCCCCTTAGCTCGGTGTTAAATGTATCTGGATGGACATCTTGCTGATGGTGCATGATATAAAGGTCCAAATCCGAATCCGATTCCGAAACTGTGGAACTTTCTGTAGTTTTATCAACTTGTTTGGATACTGCCCATATAGAAGCAGCAATAAGAAAAATCTGGAATATAACATCCAATTCAACGAGTGTCACGTTTTTCTGGAGTAAAAACAAATATCGAGTAATTAAAAACAATGTTCAAAAAACAAATTACAAACTCTCATATTACAAATATTAAATAAAATTCCAAAATGATATTGAAATTATTATTATTTATTTAAAAAATTTTGAACACGAGTGCTTATATATTACCACATTTCTGAACATGTTACCGAGTTATATTGAAATACGTACTAATAAATGATCTGGTTGTCTGAATATATAAGCCTACATAATTTTTTCAATACAAAAGTTTTTTATAAATAACTAATTTATTCGATCAACATATAAAATTTCCGCTTTCAATCATGAAACATTTTTTTATTCAATTAGAAACACTCAATGCGTATATTCGTATTAAGAAGATTTGAGATTGAATAAGCAGGAACTAGATGTTTATAAATATATATTATATCTATAAAAATATTTGTTCTATTTTTCAATACATACTTATGCATTCATTATATTTATTTCAATTGTTTGGCACCAAAATTCTTATTGCATCTCAATTGTTACAATTTGTTGCTCTTGAATAAGAAAATTCTGATATTTTTCATGTCGAACTGTGATTTAACAAAAGCAACTATATTCTAAGAAAATAGGAAAAAATGTAGAAGTTTTGAAAAGACACCATATTTAAAATTTTTTGACATATATTGAGATTATATAAATCAAAAGATGTATTTTAGATGGATTGATTTCTAAAAATTGAAAATTCTAAAGTTAAACTGAAGTTCTGAACTGAGTTATGGGATCAAATGTAATATATCTATAAATAATATGTAAACAAGTCGTTTTTTTTCGGGTTATTCTATTTAATTTTTCCTTATAGTTTCCAAAATCGGGGTTTTCTGATAAACTCTATTATGATTCATATAAAAAAATATTTATAAATAAAATAAAATTATAAAAATGTGGCATTTTGCCTTAATTCACACTAACTATATTATTTCTTCTTATACGTATAAATTAATTTATACTTAATTTTTTTTGTTTTAGACTTAATCAACAAAAAATCAATTTATTAACTTTAGTGATAAAAAAGATTGTAGTTCAATGATTTTTTGTCAAATATTTTAAATATTATACGATACCATTTATTCAATATAATAACATCAAATATAATAAACTAAATGAACTTCGAGTAAAATTAAAATTATTTGAATACTATGAAATTTAGGTTAATAATCGAAATACTGTTTAAGTTTACAACAAAGAGTTCGTTGACACAAATTTCAGTTAATCGTTCTGCAAACATTGCTTTTGATATGTAATGCCAAAATCTGAAATATATATAAAATCAGATCATCTTAAAATGCGATAATATATTATTTAACTCAGATTAGCGCTCTCATTATTTTAAGTACCTCCAAATCAAATAAGATTAATTTTTAAGTTATATCCTGATTATTCAGGTTAGTACTTTGGTATAAAAGGAGCTGATATAGTAATGTTTTTTCATACAAAGTTTTAAGAAGATACGAGAATGAATAAACTGGTAAGTTTTTTTTCATAATCACTATTACTTTATCTCACTTTTATAAATATTTAATTTTATTCTACTTGTTTAAATATTTTCAGATTGTTTTATTTGTCCTTGCAACAGTTGTTGCCTGCAGTAGTTGCCATCGATATCGATGCAAACATTGGAGATCCTACTAAGGATTTAGTTAATGTTGATGCAGATGAAGTGCCTGCCCTAAAACCAGAACCGAAATCAGATGATTCTTCCGATCTTGTCGATGTCAATTTGAGATATAAGAGACCATATTCTATGAAGCCCAAAGGAAAAAATGCTGAAAACCAGAATGATATAGTTGACGAAATTCTGGAAGCATTAGTATAGACTCTACATTGGAATACCATGGGTCACAAATATTAGATGTTGCAGATGAAACACATTTATTTAAATTGTATTTATTAATATTCATTTTATTAAAAAATGTTTTATAAATATATATTTTAATTAAATAAATAAATTTGCAACAATATAGTTCTGCTGTTATTATTTTCTAGCTGTTATTCGTATTCTAGCTTAGTATCAGCATTAGGTAAAGGTTCTATTTATTATTTTCATGAGGTATATAATTCTCATGCTATTGGAAACATGTTTTACAATTACTCATTTTTCAAATACTCAAAATATTAACAAATATTAGATGTTGCCATTAAACCAAAAAAACCTAAAAATTGAATAAATGAGCTATGGATCAAAATATTACAGGCTCTATGACAATATGTACACAACATAGACACGATTTTTTTAACTATTTAATTAATTGATTTATAAAGTTAATATTTTGTAAACACACTATTTTTTTAATAATATTGTATAATACTCTCGTTTAATAATTTGAAGAATTGCTTCAACTTGTGATGTGATGTTTAGGATCTAAATCAAAAAAATGAGTGGACCAATAATTTTGCCCAATCGTTTATTAATTTGCTTACATAAGTTATAATAATAATGCAAAATTAAACAATTAACTATCATTGTCAATTGAAGACATAGCGAGTTGTAGATGTAGGAGTCCTATGATGAGTAGGGCCCCTTTGTGCTGTATTGAATGAGTCTGGATGAACATCCTGTTCGTAGAGTGCTATAATAAACCTAAGTGCGGTTCTGGAGTTGTAGGACTTTCTGTAGTTTTTGTACTGGTCTTGATGTTATCCAAATAGATGCAGCAATAAGAAATATCTATAATCGAAATTTTTAGTCAAGTGAGAGAAGGAAAAAATAAGTAAAATAGAGGAACCCAATTCTTTGGGAGAACTCTCTTAGTCATTTTTTCTAGTTTACTTCAGATGATCGTTTTGAAACATATTTAGTTCGCTGAGAATGAATTTTTATACATTTTTTATTTAATGAACACACACACACATATATTTATAATTATATATATATATATATATATATATATATATATATATATAACTATTTCTTACCACATTTCGAAACATGTTATTCTGTTAGTGATCAAAATTGCACTAAAATATGATCATCTGATTGTTCTGAATATATAAGTCTTGTTTTTATATTGAATAATGATTTATTATATTACATAGAATTGCACCTACTACTTTCAATCACTTAAACAGTTTTTTATTTTAATAAAAAAATCACTTTGATAAATTAATGATTATACATGGCTAACTGTGTGCAAAAATAAAAATAATAATATTTTTAAAAAAATTAATATATGCATTATGTTTTAAATTTTATTTTTCTATAATTATGACATATATGTTTTAATTTTAATATTTTATTTATTACATTTGCAAAAATTATTTAATTTAATATTTTATTTTTAAGTCAAATAAATAAAGACAATCGACTTCATATTATTTTTTATTCTAATATATTTTTTTTAATAAATTCATGTTTTTCTGTTCGGGATAGTTTGTCTGGAAGCCAAAACAATATTTCTATCAAATTTATTGAACGTTTCTGGATGAACATCTTGCAAAATTGGGTCCGATTGCAAAATTTCGAAGCTTCATCTGATAGAGGCACACGTGGGTCTGGTGTCACACCATCACCCTGCACTTCCAGAACAGCAAATAATATAAAAATAAAACCTACAAATATAAAAAAAAACATATTTAGAATTCCAATGAGAAATTTATAAAAAAATGATATGTGAACATAAATATTAAATTACATCAAGGAATTAAAAAAACAACACTATTTGGACAAAATTTAATGTCTATTTAGCCTTTGACCTACAAATTAAATTTTGTATTTTGAACGTGATAAATGAATTATGAATATAAAATTTTTAAATACAAAATTATGATAAATTTTTTAGTCTTTTCAAACTTGCTACCAAATTATTCATTATGTTGATATATTTATATAGATCATATTGAATAATTTAAAATGGAGAAATTGCGAAGCGATTAATAAACGAAGAAATAATAATATGGATTTTTTAATGCATAAATTTTGACTTATACTGTAAAAACGCCATCACACCTAAACCGTCCCCTAATATAATTTATCAAATATTAAGTCTAAATATTTAAATTATTTCTTCCTATAAAATATTACCAATATCTTATTCATCTTGATACTTCAAAATCCGTTTCATTTGTAATTTGCATAATTGTTTTCGTCTAGTTTTATACACCAAGATATTTTTTTGGTCCATGTAACACAATAGATTTTTTTATTTTCGAATTAATTTAAGATTACGGTATTTATTTTTAGCTATACATCTATTAGTATAATTAATTGTTCGATACATCATTAATCTTGTTACCATAGACCGCTGATGTAACAGAACTAAATTAATTTCCTTACATGTAGTGATAAAAGATCATGTGTATTATTTATATCTATTTGAAAATTTCAGATTAGAAATTGTTAATGTTGTTGTAGTTATGCCCATGCCATACATACAGTGTCGATAAGAATTATTAGGAGCAATTTTGAATAATAAAAAAACCCAAATCATGTTTAAATGAGTGCTCCATATTTTTTTATTTACACCCTGACTCTTCTTCATCGAACAAACGACAAATAAAAATTTGCAAAAATAAGTTTCTGCATAAAAATAAAAAAGTCATGTAACATGCATAAATCTTTATTTTTTTATTCAACACTTACAACTAAATTGAGCAAGAAATACAACTTATATAAAATAATTTATACAAAACAAATATTCCTACTCCAAGGCAGAGACATCAGATCAAAATCATCAGAAAATCACAATAAGAAAATTTTAGTGTTTTCCAACAACTTCCTTTGGTGGATGTGCATTGATGTACTCAATGGCTTTCAAACATGTTCTGGTACCGGTGGTGGTACTGGAAGATGGTCTCCGGTAGGTTGGAAACCGTTCTCGTCGGCGACGTAGGTGCTTTCACAGGTGTTTCCTTCGGGACTGACATATTGGAAGGATCCGTGGGCGGCAATGGCTTCTCCTTGAGAGATCCTTGTTCTTCAGCAACTACGCCGTTGGAAGTTTCATAGTTGAAGTGGTATCCCTCGGGGTGGACATCGGTTTCGTGGCGGAGAACCTCGGCGGTCGCTTCGTCACCGGTGTGAGGAACGGTGGCTGCGGAGGCAGCGGCTACTACGGCGAAGAGGATTACCTAAAATGTAAGAAAATAATAAAAAAATTATTAAATAATCATAATAATGATAATGAAATTTATTCTTCAAGTGCATCAATTATTTGAAGTCGTTGCAATACCAAATAAGCAAATATTTGAAATATAAAATTTGTTAAAATTATTTATATGATCTAGTACAACTCGCTTTGGTTAATTGTTAGTATTAATTATATATTATATAATATAATTTATTAATTTATTACAAACATATTTATGAAAATGTTTAATTTCTAATAGTGTTTAGTAATAGTTCTTAATCTTGATTTATCAATATAGTTTCTTTTAGTGCCAATCTTTTGCGAAATATGTTTTTAATAGTCAAATATGATTCAAAGAGCATAATTATGTGATTTACAGACACTATTTAGTCATTTTGTATTATATATTTAATTATTGGTTATAGCTGTATTCAACACAATTTAGTAGCTTTAGCATTTTAGAACACAGAGAAAAACTGCACATATACAATTTATATCAGCACATTAATCCCAATAACATCTTCACACCAAAACTTCTAAATATTACGCATTTATTAAATTTCCACTGTTTTTATTTATCCATTATAATTTAACTCACCAACTTGTTCATGATTGCAATTTAGAATTATGAATGATTTCTTGTGCAATTCACAGTCTTTTATATTCAAAAATTATCAATGACACCATGCTAATTCAATTTTTTTGGAAGTTTTGCTGCATTTTTGCCATTTGGTATTTAATTTAAATTATGATAATGACTTGCATAAATTTAACTTGTTCAATATATTATTTACAGTGCATCATTATGCATTAATTTTCCATTAAAATTTTGTATAGTAATTATAAATAATTTATAGGCAAATAATACTGGATGCTTTAAATATATAAGATCTAGGTATTATATATTGCTTGCAGTTGATTAGGAGACTCAGCATATGAAGAGTTTGATGAAATGCTTAACTAAAATAATGAATTTATTCAATTTATATAATAAGAACAAAATTATTTTATCACAGGTGGTGTAGTTGAAAAATAACTTTTACTGACAAGATACACCCACTTCTACTTGGTCATGATAGAACACAAGCCTGCAGATCTTAAACCTATAATTCTGTGCTATTTAATACCTTAACCTTTACTTATAATTTAAATTCCGGAGAAACTGATAAACTGAAATTGACAACATTGTATTCAAAATTGTTTTGAATATTGACACGATTTTCACAATTAAATTTTTTAACGAGTGCTCTGTTATCTATGATATCATGTTAAAATTTCCTATTAAATTTCGGAATCAAACCAGGAAATATGAATGAAATTAGTAAAAATATATATCATAATCAAAAACGAGTTCTCTCTGAAGAGATGCTTTATGATGTTTACATAACAATAAATAAAACTCACATAAGTGTTTGCAAATTGTATTACAAATGATGCTTCATACATACAACTATTGAATTTTATTTTAAAGTAAATTGTAGATTACCTGAGATTGATGTAAATTAATTCAAATTGCGTATGATACATTTTTATTCTGAAGAGGTGGTTTATACGAGAATCGATACGAGTTCATAAGCGTTATTTGTTTCATAATAACTTCATCTGGATGGGCGAAAGTAGCCTGCAATATATCACATGTGGCGCTTTCAAAATTCGGTCTTTCATATAAAAGCGTGAATATTGGACAATGACATCAGTTTTTAATATCTATCTCATTTAACAATGAACGCATTGGTAAGTCTTTTACAATTTCACTCGATACAAAAAAATTGCAATAGATTTCAGTTGGAGGTGCTAAATAAATGGATAAGATAGCTCTATTTGCTACTTTCCAAAAACTCAAATCTTTAAAATTAATGTCAATTATGTTATTTATATCAATTTTCCCCAGATTCTTCTCTTCGCTTTGGCGGTGTCAGCCGTCTTAGCAGATGAGCCCATAGCCATCACGAAACAAAGTCACGAGCAAAGTGCCGATGGCAAATATTCATTCAGCTATGAAACCGAAAATGGAATATCGGTTCAAGAAGAAGGAACCCCCTTAGACAACAATAATTTTCTAGTCCAAGGTGGTGCAACCTGGTACGCCCCAGACAACACGGTTGTCCAACTATCCTATACCGCCGATGCCAACGGATATCAGGCCGTCGGAACCCATGTGCCAACACCACCTCCAATCCCTGATTATATCTTAAGGGCCTTAGATATATCAGGACACATCCTCCGAAACAAAGTCAATTATAAATAGGATAAAATTGTAAATAGAATTGAATGTTTGCTAGTATTAGTGATTGTTATAATTAGTGTATGAAAAATGTACAAACCGGTTTCTCATCGTGCCATCAAACTTAGTCATGTAAATATAAATAAAGTTATTTTTTATAACGCGATGGTTTATTATGTGAACAAGAATTATATGATAATAACATTTATATAATCGATCGTTTAGCATTTTCAGTTGAGCATTATTATTATTGATATAAAATATATATTTGTGTAATTTGCGGTTATTTATGAGTGAATATATATGCATACATACACAGTTTTATGATATCGTAATTTATACATTTTCAATTTAGCGCGCATTTTCAATTGACTAACTTCACAATTGACTAACTTCAGGTCAAACACCAACGCGCCGCTCAGCACAAAACAAACATCATTATATCCAAGATGGCGGAACAATGATCACACATAAAAGCGGTGGATCCATTTTTAGTTCAAATTTAATAAAAAAACTAAGTTTTATAGTTCTAAAATCAGTTTTGTTGTGTATTGTTAGTTAAAGTAACTAGTTTTGTATAAATAGTTTTGATTCAGCAATTCATACAAGTGTTAAACTTTACTAAAGAATTTCTTTCAAGGTTAACTCGTAATTCTTTTATAATTCATTATTACATGCATTTTTCGAATATCAAATATTTTATCAATGTCAGTTATGTACAGTTAAAATAATTATCTAAATTTTTTCATCTTTACCATTTATATACAATATTATATTTGTAGCTTCATATACTAGACCTGTCAAAGAAAACACAACTAGTTATGAACATTTTTTATATTATATTATAAAATACAAAAAGGCGTGTCGAATGGCATCTGGATCATATCTCGGCAGTGCTGTTAGAACAATTTTTTTCAACTTTCTACCATTTATATAATTATTTCTTAAAATCTCCTCTGGGACCTGCAGGTCGTTCTTCTGGTGGTGGGTGTGTACGTATGTATTCGAGAGCCCTCAGGATTGCATCAGGAATTGGCGGTGGGTTGGGATGTGGATCCTTGGGCTACGTATCCCGTCTCATCAGCAGTGTATGAGATCTGGACACGTCACCTTGTGGGTCGGTCCAGGCTGCACCTCCCTAATAGAAAAGAAACAGTTAATTATTGTCACATTTCAGGTTAATTTGAATCAAGAGAAATGCTTTCAAATGTACATTACTACTCAATTACTTTTTCAAGATTTGTTCTTGCGATTGCATGAAATTATTTGTTACTCTTGTTTTCCGACTGTTTAAAGATAATCTTTTTTGCAAATGATCTTCTCATGGTCATCAGAGCACTGTATTTTCTACTTTTCAATGAGTGCTTATTTTAATTTGTTGACATTCATTCTACATAATTAATAATATTCAACTAATGTTTATGTCATTAACCATTCATCACTTCATTCATATTTATGCATTCAATTCATACATTCATACAACTGCCTATTCATGAACCTCATGTTCATGTTCTATGACTCTCAACTTTTATTACAATTAATATACCAGCCTAACACTTTTTTAGATGCTGATTTAAATACCTGGCAGCAACCAACAGATTTTATACGAAAATTTGAAGATTTGTGTTAACTTAATTGTGATAAGAGATATATCGAGGTTTATACTCGATATTGTTTTCACCTTTATACCACCCTATCTTATTTCAGATATTATATGTTCTACATATTTCAAATGAATACATCTCGAAGAAAATAGTTTAAATTGGTTTATAACTAACTTTATAACAATAATTTTTTGTTACGTTTATCCAATATTATGTTTTAAATGCTAATTTGAATCTTTTGCTGCAATTGAAAGATTTTTGTTGAAAATTTTAAGATTTTTTCCTCTCTTTTCTTAAATTTGTTAACAACCTTAACTTTTTTATGAAGGATTTATATCATCTCAAACTTCTTTTAGTTGTCAATTTCAGCCCTTTGCTCAAACCAACAGATTATATATGAAAATTTGGACTTTTTATAGTGGAGATTATAAATTATTCTCTGTTTTCGATATTATATCAAAATATAGCCCCAGTTTTTGATTTATTTATAATACCTGTTTAGAATATCAAAAAGTATCCACAATTTTACTTTAGTGCTCATTTAAACATTTACTTGTTCTACTTTCAATATAATATAAATGAAACATTTCATAGTAAAATTATCTACAAAGTTTCAAATTCTTAGAGCAAATTGTTTCAACCTAATTTAAACCCACTATTTATTTAATTGATTTGAACTCTTCTAAATTTATTCTATTTTATTATATTTTGGTACTTTTTAAATTAAAAAACAAAAATTATTAGAAGTGCTCAAGTAGTGCTGATATACATTTTTTACAATCTGTTGATACATAAAGTATCAACTGGAAATATATAGTCTGAATCTAGGACTTTGTGAATTCTTACCACTCCCTATTTATTGCTCTCAAAAAATAAAAAGAGCATAAACTTAGCCTTCGACTTATTTCTCTTATTTACCTGTACTTCCATGGCTTCATTACGATTAAGGGCTCCTTGTTCCTGAGCAGCAATGCCGTTGGAAGTCTCATAGCTGTATTGATACGAGGACCCATCTGGACTGATGTTTGATTCTTGTCTGGTAATTGTGGCCAAATGGTCTTGAGGGGCTGCCATTGCAGCTGCCACTAGGGCTAAAACTACAATCTGAGGAAAAAAGATACAAAGAAATAATGTCTAATACTGGTCGAACTGTTTTGTTTTTGAAAAGCATTTAAAAATTTGCTTTTGTAATTGATTGAATTTCAGATAATATAACAGGATTTTCACAGCCTAACAAAATTTAATAATTTTTGATTAAAAAAAATTTTTTGTGAAAGTTGTTTCATAAATTAGTTTCAGATAGTAAAGTTTGTCAAAATTTATCGAAAAAAACCTAAAGTTAAAATTTTAAATGTAGAGTTATAAATTATCTATTAATAATTATAATAAACATTTTTCATTTGAAGAAAATAGTAATTAATGCTATTAAGCATTTGATTAATATATTAATAAATATAATAAGTTTCTATAATAATTTAACAAAATTTAATACTTTATTGAATTTAGAATTTTTATGGAAGAGATAAAATTAGAAATACGTTTAAAATTTTAAAATAATAAATGGTAATTATTATAAAGATAAAGTAGCAAAGTTTATTTAAAGTGAAGATTTAAAGGAATAAACGTATTGACTTAACATTATTAAATATATTTATTATTTTTTCATTACTAACAGCTAATAAAATTCTATACCTAAAAGAAAACCTCATTTAAAATATGGCACTTTTTACTCTTTGTTAGTATGCCATGAAATCAGTTTAATATTAAGCAAGATTAATAAATAAATTAAATTGTATTGTTAGTAATAAAAACAAATGCAATATCCAGTGTAACTACTGTGTTTTTTACGATACACGATTTTTTTATTTTTTTAGTATATATCTTGAAATTTTGAAAAAAATAAGGCGGTACATTTAAAAATGAAATAAATTTAAAGTAAATAAATATTATTCCATAAAATTAAATATACTAAACGTTTTATTGCTCTGTTTGAATCATTCAGTGCTTGGCGCACATATAATTTCATCATTTTGAAAAAATAAGATATGATGCTCTGATATAGTTTTTTTACATCATGATTTACTAATCGATTGTAATAGAGCTAGTGAAATTTTCACATTTTTTTTGAAATTCGTTTCTAAAATAACTTATGCTTTATAATTAGGTTCGAAAGTTTTTTTTTAAATAAAACCTCTTCGCAAATCAAAAATTATGAGAGCATATATTTTTATGATGTACGACATTCAAATATTTTTGAAACAATTTAAATTGCAATCCATATTGCATTTGTATTCCATTGTTTTTTCATCCGACAAGTTTCGCGTGAAGATACCATGACATCTTTGATTAAGTATATCCAAAAAATGCTTTGTAAATAAAAAAAAAATAAACGCGTCATCCGAAGGCAAAAATTCACTTTCCACACAATTTAATCACTTGCAATAATTCCATTTTTTTTCACTACTAAAATTTTTTCTTGGACTATTTTTTACCTACCAGTTTATTCATGTTGCTGGTTCTATGGATTAACTAACGACTGTTGCAAGTGCATCTAACAATTGCTTTTATAGGCAATGATAGAATGGCACCAAGAGATGCATCATCATACCTCTGCACTTTTCTTTCTTGAGATTTTCAATTGAAAACATAGCATTACCCAATATTGCAACTGGTTAGTCCCCAGGCTGTCGATTATTGCATCCAGTAATTCCAAGATATTCCAAGATTACTCATATGATGTACTACAATGACCTTTGGGGGATATTAATTATCTTGTTACATTATTTTATATATTTTATAATGTTTTTATTGAAGCATTCAGATGCATTTTATTTGCAGTAGGCTTATTTGTTGCAACTATGTTGCAGAGAAATATTTTTGTAAACAACTTTTAAGAAATTTCAAAATATTTGCTTAAGAATCAATTTCCATTAAATAATGATAAATTTTCTCTTGCAGGTTTGGTGGACAACATCTTTGTAGCTGAATATCAGGTCTGAGAGGTAGAAGAGATACCATCAAATTGTAAAGTCTGAAATATGGATGCAGATTATTCACAAAAAGGTTAGTGTTATATTTTAAAAACATATCCATTATCAAATATGTATTTCATTTTAATCAAATTTGCAATGTGGGCTAAGTAAGATTTATTTAAAATTCTTATATATATATATATAGATAAATTTTAAATTTCAATTCTAAAGTCCAATTGTCCAAAATACAAATTGCATTCATAAAACTGCCTCAAAAATCTAAACGAAGAATAAAATAGATTTGACTTAGCTCTCATGATTTATATGTTGAAATATCTATATTGATTTTTATCTTTGAATGAATTTTTTAAAAAACATGCATACATATCTTTATTGTTATATCGATTACAAAAACGCTTAATTTAATTACCCAAAGTATATTCCAAAAACAATCATTAATCTTACCTCACAGCCGCCGACAAAATTTACATAATATTATTATTATATTAATGATTTGTTTTTGATTGATCACACAGCCGCCGTATAAGAATTTTAATTTGCATTCTGATTTCAAATTTACATAACAAATAAGCAATTGTTTCCTGCAAATTCTAAAAACAAGAACATCAATATTAAAAGTCGTTAAAGTGCAATATTGTGGATTTATCACGGTTATAACTTTCTTAATGCAGACATTTATCATTATCTTCAAAGATTTTATTGATTTATTGTTTAGTTATAATTGCAATGGCTTTAATTTTTTTGTTGTTAAATTTAGATTTTCTTGACTTGATAAATAACTATAAATACTTTTTTTCAATGGTTAAAATTAATTTTTATTCCAATGACTGTATTTTACATTTTACTAATCTCAATTGAGTACAAAACTCAATATATTTTGTAATTTATTCATTTGGAACAATTTTTAAAAATTTGTTTTTTGGAACTCATTTAGTCAAAAGTGTGTTAAGTATATCTTCGTATTTTTTCATAATTTTTTAATTTTTAAAAATTTTAAAAATTGGAACTTAAAACCCATTTTGGATTTTTGCATTAATAATTTTTTTTCTTCTTTACTTATATAGTTTTTTATAAGCATGCTAATCGTATATAGGCGGAAGGGAGATATTTGACAACCTAATATCATTTTCAGATTTTTTATTATTTTTCAGAGTTATTTACAAGTTTGTTAACAAGGTAATAAAAAATATTCAGTTTGAACCTATATTTTTCAAAAAATTGGGACAATCTCATGAACTGACCCCACTAATTTGATTTTGTCAGAGTTAGTTTTTTATTAATTTTTAGTTTTACGTGTTCTACCTATTTCACTTCATTTCGGTTTTGTTTACTTTTGATTTTTATTGTATTTGAATCAGATAGTATCTAGTACGTTTCCTTATCATTATTTCTAATTTCCTCCAGTTGACTTTGATTTTTTCTGGTCTGGATCTGGATTTTTTCATATTATGGTCGTATCGGCTGCTTATAGTATTTGTCTTCTATTTGATTGACTCTCATAATATTTAAAAAAAATTTGGTCATTGCCATGTCGTTCCTAAAGTATTTGTCTCTCATAAGGAAAAATAATTGATCATTACCATGTTGTTCCTATAGTATTTATATCTCATAATAGTTAAGAAAAATTGGTCATTACCATGTTGTTCCTATAGTATTTGTCTTCTTTTTGATTGTCCCCCATAATAATAAAAATTGGTCATTACCATGGTGTTCCTATAGTATTTGTCTCTCATTTGATTGTCTCTAATGATATATAAAAAAATTGGTCAATTCGTAACCATGTTGTTCCTGTAGTATTTGTTTCCCATTTGATTGTCTCCCATAATATTTAACAAAAATTGGTCCTATAACTTGTGGTGGAGTAGTGCCAAAGAACGTGGACTAATGATCCCTAGTCTTGTTCTTACCAGCCTGACCTAGTGCGCGTCGACACCCCACCATGACCAACAAATTTCATACCAACATCGTTATTTTATTACCTCTGTCATCTTCTCCCGCTGATGTAACCTGCCGAAATAAAATTTATAAATATGTTCCAATGCGAATCCGATAATATAATATAATCACGTCGTCGACGCATGCTGGACATATAACACTTTCGTTTGGCGACCTCTTTCAAGATGTGTCTTGATCTTTAGCAGTGATATTTAATGAAACCCGAACAGGTTTATGCATCGACGGTTCTGATGTGATACGCCTAGTTCGGATCTCATAAGAAACACGTCCGTCATTTAATAATAATCTTTATCGGGTTATGTAAGATATCGACTATCGGTCTTCTCTGAACTGACTGTGAGGTATTTAACATAATGACGTGATTTATATTATAATTATTATAGAATGTTCGTAATTTGTGTAGGATCAGTAGAACATGGGATTGGTTGGATCATAATCTGTAATTGGATATTTTATTACTATTTTATAAGTTTTTATTTACTTTGAACAAAGGCGCATCGCGGCTCTCAAGTTGTTTGTTTACCAACTCGATTTGTTGCACGAAGCTGTAATAAAGTTTCTCGTGGGTGTTATTTAACACAAACCGTATTACAAATAATTATTGAAGCTTTTTGATGATTGCATATAAATTTTGTCAAAATGATTTTATATTTAATTGTGGTAGCGTCTCTATTAATAATCATAATTTATATCTAAATACTTATTTATTGCCTTTAATAACTTTCTCAATTACATTATTCGTCTATATATCACTATGCCACTATGATCTCTATCTAACTGCCACTCTGCTACTATCATCTACCCATACTATTATTCATACCAACATTCTCACCATAAAGCGTCGCCATCTAGACATATAGATAGCTAAAAATTAAATTAGATTAAATCTAATTTTCACTATGTAATTTCTTTGTTTATATAATATTTGAATAAAATTTTGGAATGTATTACATCAAATAAAAAATGACAAATTTTAGAGAATCTTTACTTCTCAATTGCATTTTGTCTTTTGAAAAAATAAAGATTTTCTAAAATTTTTTGTTTTCTCATTTGTTGTTAGGCTTTGCAAGAATTTATACAATAGTAACGAAACGTACCATTCAATGAACAATTAAAAAAAACATGTTTATCTAAATAAGCATATAACATATTTTGTCTTCAGTGGACGTAATCACTTTTTTATACCGAAGATTAAAATATATGTATATAATTTTTAAATAAATAGATAAATGTTCAAATATGAAATATCATATAAATTCAAGATTTAAAGATAAAAATATTTTCATTTACGTTTTATTATATAAGATTTTTGTATATAGCTTAAATTAATTGCAAATCTAGATATTTTGAACATTTATTTTTCTATTATTTTTTTAAATATCGTACTATATACACCCATCATCGGTTTCTGCTAAATGAATATCTTAATTAAAAATTATTATTAAAATATAAACGTCACGGATTATTAATAATACGGAATAAATCTTGTTACTACAATTTCACTCTTATGTAAAACTTATGCAAACATTCAATTTAATTATCTACATCGTTGATGACACTTTGTTAAATAAATCTAAAAGATTATGGCTATATGAGATAATGAAATAATCAAAATAATTTATATGTTGATAATAAAATAGAAGTTTTCAATACTTTTGTTAATAATGCTGTAGAAACAATTTAAAATTTATTTCGATGAATAGCAGTGTTTGTAAAATTATGTCGACATAAATGATAAAGTATAAAACTTAAAAAGCTTACAAAACTGACTTAAAATAATTAATTTAATTATTTGCTAGAGTAGATAAGTAAACAGGTAGACAAATAGGAAGATAGACATATAGAAGGTTGGCCGGTTGACAATAAGACATGCAGAAAAGTAGAAAGATAGACAAGTAGAAAGGTAGAAAGGTTGAACAGTAGACAAGTGAGTAGATCGGCTGGTAGGCATATCGATTAGTTGTTAATTGCTGTTACCCAACTTTTCAATCATTGGTATAATTACATTATTATCTGACTGAATTTTTCAACTCTCTGCAATTTATTTAAAATTCTTGTGCGATTTATCTTGTCCATCACTGTTTTAATGCAGATGTTGGCCTCGCCTCATCCAAGAGATGAACTTCTCGCGTACGTGGGTGTTCCATTATCGAAAGGTCACATCAAATTTTTCGAGAATTATTACTAAGATTTATATAAAATTTATAAAAAAATATTTCCATTAATATAAAATAACACTCTATATGGCCTCAAATGCTATTTTTAAAAATTAATACTTTTATAGAGTATGAACTGAAAACAGTAGAACCGCATCGTGTAGCCTAATTCAATTTATAAGTTAATTTGTGTAGGTGGTAAAGATAACACAGATTCGAGATTTATTAAATTGTATTTTCATTTAAAGATATAAAAAATTGAAATAAATGTGAATATAAAAAAAAATATGGTTTTGGTAGTATCGAGATCCTGAAATTGTTAAATCATCATAAAATCATATTTTTCTCTATAATCTTCAAATATCAAAATTACCCGTATAATAAATTTTCATAAAGTTGTTCAAAACCGGTAAATTGGCGATAAATCGAAATTAACAGGCACCGCATTATAATAGTTTAACATTTAAAATTATTGCGAGTAAACGTGAGAAGATTTTATATGCTAATGTAATTATCATAAAGTTAATTCAATCTAGTGTTGTGGTTTTTCTTGCAACTGTTAAATAATAAATATATACAGGCGAAAGTGGTTGGAATGAATTCCCAAGACAATATTCGCATAAATTGTCAACATTTGCTGAAATTGAAATCGAAATTCACTTGCAAGAGATGGTTGCAAAATGAACTCCACAACAGTTTAAAATTATTTATCTAATAAATGAATTATAATAGAATAATACTTTTTAATGTTAACTAATTAATTGATAATGAAATACAATTTAAATAGAAACATTTTTATTAGTATAACTTTACAGATTCGAATTATTTTTCAAGACATTTTTAACTGAAATTCCTTTTATTTAGCATAAATTGTTTGAAAATTGCACGCGATTTAATAAATAAAATGGTTTTACATCGATAATTTTTAATTGTTTAGCTATCACTGTATAAAGAATATAGATTTTTTTAAGAAGTTAAAGTTAATTTAAAAAGTTCTTTATAAAATAGTTTATGTTGAAAACAAAGTACAAATGTATTATTTCTTAATATATAATAATGACAAAATCAAACTTGGATGTCTGTATATATACTTATATAAACTTTTGATCAAATATAAAATGTGCTTGAAATGCAATAAAAATCTATTATTATTTATCAAACAATATGATATTGTATTTAAAACAGTTTTCTATACTCTATCATATAATATTTTATACTTGTTGATTGTTCATTATATTCTTTTTGAACTTTCCGTAGTGTAAAATTGATGTGTGTATGTATGTAAGGATACAATTTTTCGTCTATTTCGGTGCACAGAACAATCGATTTGAATGTTCAAAAAATATTCGATTTTTTAGAGAGATGTGCTGATTAGTTTTTGGTAAAGGCAGGTCCAGTCGTTTCTTAGATACGGAGCTAAATGTGCGAAAATCGCAGTTTTTGAAAGAAATGAGCATCCCATGTGATTGATTTAAAGAACTTTCTGCTTGTGTTGACGAAAGGATTCTTTTTGGGAAAACAATTTTTTCAAATTTTTTTTTAATTCCAAAAAAAACATTTTTTTCGAATACATCGGAAATAATTCGGATTTTCAAAATTTTAATTTGGTACGGGAAGTTTCAGCAATTGCCTCAAGGCACTATAAACCACCAAAACTGTATACTGCTACCAAATTTATAAAAATACAAGTTTTAAATCTAAAATCTGAAATATAGTGACTTTTCAAGCACTGTAATTTCCAAAATGATGATTTTTATGCAAAGTATTCCGAAGACGCCGAAGTATAATAAATAACCCAATAAATCTCAAGGTTCTCCGCCTCGGGCTAGGTCAAAATTAAGAAACCCGATAACCGAAACCAAAATCTTTTCAGTTTGATATTTCATTTAGCAACTGAAGACTATTAATTAATTCGTTCTACGGGTCACCATAAAATATCCATATTTGAATTAATTGTCCGAAGAAGACAGATGCGCGACATGAAAAGCTTTGACTTGACACTTACTTATTTAAATGACGATAGATAGTGTTTTAAATTTATCTATTTGAATGCCAGCGATAAATAATAATGGATTAAACAGGTGTGTCACAATCGTGATGAAAGACAAATAATTCTGAAATGATGTAATTAATAATAATCACAATCATTCGGATATAAAATGCTGTCGAACAAGCGATGCATCTCTGAAATTTTTACCTCTTCCTAGGGCCCTTGAAAATTGTAAAAGAATGATACATTTATATATCATATAATCTTTTTGACTATATTAGAGCAAAAGATTTTTAACTAGTTCTGGAACTTTTATTAAAATTGCAAGAAATCAAAAACGCTTCATCCCAGACCATCTTATTCAATAGACTTCACTAAAAAAAGGAAGAATGAAATCGGTTTGAATAAACAATTCTAAAATGATGCAATGTAATAACCAATTCTTTCTGAATGCTGACGAGTTATTAATATTTTTACTTAATATTTACGATTTAGGTGATAAACTTCTCTCGAAAATGATTAAGAAATCAAATATAAAACTTGTATTCAAAGCTTCTTCGGTTATATATCTTTACATAATAGGCTAACAGGATAATTATGCTTCTTGTCACTTATCATGAATATTTTAAACATTTCTTCTGCATACGTTATTGCAAATAAAATAATTCCTTTATGAACTCTCAACTTTGAACTTTGCTGCTTGAACTTAACACAAGTTTTGCATATAGAAAAAATAAATATAAATATCGGTTATTATATGTAAATGTTATAGTAATTAAAAAGTTGAATCATTGGATAGTAGAAATGCACTTTTAATTTTAATTGCATATAAGTTAATATATAATTGTAGTCGTATGTATAAATCAGGTACTTTACAGCGTTGTAAATGCCAAATAAAAGATTCACTTCTATTATTTATTAATATGAGTTTTATTTATAACTGGAATAACATTATAATGATTAATCACAATACAGTAAAAATTTGTGCCTGGAAACTGCAACATGTCAAACGAATGTGTACATTTAATCCACTTCATCAGGCTTTTCTTCGGGTAGTTCAGAAGAAGTTGATGGAAGCTGGGTGTTCCAATTTTGTTCAAAAGTAATTCCTTGTTCGTTTGCAACTACAAAGGATTCTGATCCACCAGCACTAGTATCACAAAATTCCATCATATCAGTAATTGGTATTTGTTCCAAATTTTCATAATCCATGGTTATTTCTTCAAAGATCTTGCTGTCACTAAATTTGAATAAATTGATAACTGTTAGAGTCATGAAATATAGCAAATGATATATTAACAAGTTGATGCGCAGAAGATAATTAATTATCAGAAATATTCAGTTCAATGTGAGTTATTTTTTATAACGTTTGTCCTAAAACTTAGTTTTCCAAAAAATCGTAAAGTTGAAAAAAATAGCTAATAAATTAAAAAACGTCATATTGCCATTGCTTTGAAGAAAAAAATCTTTTCAAAATATTTCAAAGTTTATAAAATTTCAAATTTTTCAAAAAGGTCAATTGTTTTCAAAAATTTTAAAAATCTCAAAAATATTATTTTTTTAAATTCTAAAAAAATGAATCTTTTTTTAAAAAATAATTTTTCGTACGGGAAGTTCCAGCAATTTGTTTTAAGGCACGATGCCACGCACCACTAGTTTATTTAAACTTACCTTATCTCGGTCGCATTCGAAAGCAGGTCGAAAACGACCTGATTCATAGGATCACTAACTCCAGCTGTTGTAACCGGGTACGTAACCGTGTCGATTATACGAGGAATCGACATGTCCTTGGCAAAAATATCCAACTCCTCACTAGGACCAGTTAAAAGTTCTTCATTCATGACTTTTATCTGATTTGATCCATCATCGTACCTGGAGATTGCTGATTTCATTGCAATTATTTCCAAACGATCGGCGGCGGCGGTGAGGTACGGGACTCGGCTTTCGTCCAACTTAGTGGTGCCTAAGTACATGAATTCTAACAAACACCTGAGAAAGAAAGAAATTCGAGGTTAAAAATCAAGCAGTGTTATATTATTTTTCTACTTACTTTAAAATGTCAACATCAACTCCCTTTAAGATGATCACTGGTTCGGCAGGATGATGAGCTCTCATCAGATTATCGAGATATTGCTGTTGGCAGCCAAAATAAATTTATGCGCTCTGATACTATGAGTACCACAAACAATAGTCGCATCTACTAATATCCCTTTGACTAACATCCGAAAGAATTTAAGCCGAAAGTATTATTTCATCGTAGTTGAAGGAGAGCTCCAAACATTTCTGTCCCATCGGTTTCGACATAGTTGAGAGAGTAATTTCTTTACAAAGTTGAAAAATAATTGCTATATTGCAATACTCTTCACAAACGAAGGTTTTAGAACATGAGATGATATAATTTATTCTTATGTTTTATAAACAAATTCTTTGCGTTGCTCTTAGTAACTGTGCAAATAAATATTGTACTATAAATTGCTGATTATAGATGTCGTGCTGAAATTATATTTGTATGATTTTTGATTTGGTACTAAAAGCCTCATTTAAAAATAACAAGACTATACAACGATTTTTTTTTGAATATTTATACACTTATAAATATTTGAAAATGTAAAAAATTTAGAATGTTGTAAATTATGTTTTTTATAATTTCACTATATTGTTATAAAAATCTGACTTTCCAAGATGGTTTTAGATTTCCATTTTTCAGTAAAAACAGGCGATTCGTTCTAAAGTTTTATTAATTAACGTAATCCTTTATTTAACTTTCGGAGCATCAAAAGCTTTAAAGCTCTCTAACCTTAGCGAAGGATTATGCTAATTTTTCTGATGGAACTAGTCATTTATTTGCAGTTCAAACGAGGTTAATTTATGCATATGCATCACTTGGTATATATATATATATATATATATATATATATATATATATCAGAATATAAGACAAAATTGAAAGCTTTCTTGCTAAGTATAAAAAGAACAAAGACAAAATGTTTGACTTAATGACTTTGTTGAATTTTCCAAAATAATTTGTTCTGATTTAAAATAATATGTAATGAAATGAATAAGTAAAAATCATCTGACTTTATTATTTTATTCATAATTTTTTATTCCATAATCTTTTATAAAGAGAATAATAGTAAAATAAAATTTTACCTATAGTGCAATTATTGCACTTGCTTTTATTTCAATTACTAGTTAATATTTCAATTATTATTATTATTAATTGATTAAGCTTCATAAACATATTTTACAAAGTAAACGTGGGATTGTTTAATAAAAACTAGTTTTGCCATCTGTACAATTTGCTTGAGATATTTCTCGTATTTGCCACAAACGGTTTGAATCTAATTTTACTAATAAGTTGTAAATTATATATAGCTTTTGTTTAAATATAAATATATACATTGTTTATCAACAGTAATTATACATAAATAATAAATTTTAACGTATATTTGGATAAAATTATATTTAGACATCTGGCTACGTCTATCGAAAAAACTCCATATTTTACATTAATATGGAGCAGCAATTTAAAGTATGATACAATCAGATTTATAAAAGGCTCACTTAGTTAATAATTAATTAGTACAGTTATTCACTTTCAAATTTAATTTTGGCAACGTGTCAAGAAAATACATTGTGGCATATTAAACTAATTAATTATTCTTGGCTTTAACTACAAAATAACAGTACACTATACTGACATAAATTAGGCAATTAAAATGGTATAATTTTGAAAAGCAAAGCAAAGGCTTTAAAATATCTTCATTTTCATTAACACAATATTTTTTGAATTGAAAATTATAAATTTGAAGCAATCGCGTATAAAATATTTTTCAGCATTAAATATACATAGATTATGGAGTATAAGCTAAACTTCTGATTTCAAAATTTTACATCACGGGTTTAAAATATTTTACTAGTAGAATATTTTTCTATTCAATATTTCTTCTCCAGAAATTGCATTCTATGTGAATTAGACAAATTGAAAGCTTAAAACAAAACTGAACAATAAATTCAGGACGGTTTTTAAAACAGCCATATATTTTATTATTTGGCATCAGATTGTATTGTGTTTTCTGCTCTCGGATGCTATTCTTTGTTTTTAGAGCCGGAAAGCTGAATATAGGAGAAAGAAATCCGGGGACATGAATATCACTACACAGGGTTTTGTAGTAAATGAAAAGTAATAATCATTTGCAAATTTACAAATCAGCGGGGCCGGAATAACAACATCATAAATATAATTTTTTTTGACAAATCATGATCGTTGCTTACTACGAAAATGTGTTTGGGAGTCGTTAGGAAGGATAATGTTTTGTCCCAAAATGAAAAAAAGCATAAAATTACAATAAATATATATTAGCTATTGTTATTTACTTATTATTTTCTCAAAAATTTTACAAACAGTTCAAATTATTTATACAATTAACTATGACGTATTAGATCATTTATAGCTAATTTACCATTACCATTTTATGATGAGTGCATTTAAAGTTTCCTACTCTTTTGAATTATTGATTTGCATATCATTTAATACATTTATTCATAATATTTTATGAAACTTTTGAATCATATAATCAGTTTAGTACTCATACTCAATTTCTACAATGACCTTACATTGATTTGATGCATTCAAAATCTGACAGCATTAATTTCATGTTTTTTTGTGAACAGCATGTATGTTTAGAATTGTACAACTTTGTGAACACAGAACTGATCTCAAATCTATATATCTTCAATATAACTTGCCATCCCTCGGAGTTTTTGTGCGAACTGTGTGTATCGAGTAAACCGCCTTCGATACAAGAGAAAATATTCGGTACATGTATTAATGGACTTCTGCACAGTGATAAACGACGCTGCAGATATCTTCGATTTTCTTTATTTGTCGACAGTCGAAGGCGGAATTAGATTTCGATGGCACTTTTATCGACTCTAAAGAGATCAATTTGTCTAAATTATATATCTGCTTGAACAGCTCATTTTAAGAAGAATCGGAACAAAATATATTATCACAATTTTATTTTCTTAGTTCATGAACTTTCTGCAATGTCTAAATGATGATCAATTCTCGGCACATGATTCCATTACTCGCGGCTGGCTGTCTCGTATTAATTACATAATAAATGCGAATATAAATAGTAAATCTAGGGTTAGTGTTAATGGCTAAACTTCGCATGTGTTTCTATACCGTGTCGTGCAAAAGAAATAATTCCGACGACGGTTTCACTCATAAGTCAACTTGTCCGATGCAAAAGCCAAACGAGCGCATGTGGAATGCACTAAAGCGAGACCGGCGGCACATGCTCCGAAAAGTTGATGAGCGAACGGCGTCTATTTTCACGCAAATAAATACACAAATAGACAAAGACGTTTTCCTCATAGTCGAATGTACCAACTCTTGTGATGGCCGGTAGACGACTATTAACTTTGGATTCATATTATTGCATCCGGCGGTCGCAAATTCTTAAGAAAATTCATTAATATATCAAGGACTTGCACTTGTTCATTTTAGACAGACATAAAGTATATATATATATATATATATATATATGTATATATATATTTATATATACATTGAATTTTGCTCGATTATCCAATTTTCAAAATTACTTTACCTCCCAGATCCAACATAAGCAGTGTTCGAATATTCCTTATCTCGCGCTGCGTTTCTGTCCCGACCACGTACGTTGTAAAAAGTTTTTAAAATATCTCTTGCCTAAATCAAAACGATAGGAGAATACACGAAACTCGTTGTCTGATGCATACGCCGGGAAATACATTTATATTCAGAATTGAACAAGCACTCGAATTACAATACAAGAGCTGCCTGACATTGCTTCCGAACCGATTCAATTTCTCTCGAAAGCCACTGTTGTGCGGGTGCGGCTGCAAAAATAAATTCATCGATATCGTCATTGCGTTTTCTATATGGAATGCGGGATGCATTGCATATCATTCTACGTGTCTACGAAAATCGACAGTAAGTTATGGAGATAGATAGAATTGAATACAAAACACTGGAAAAAGAATTACTCCACGCTGTAGTGCAGAAGACACATGGCAGCTACAAACGTATTCTCAAAATAATTTGATTCATTGGACAAAACAGAATATATTTTCAAGCCAAGACGTCCTTATCCATAATGTGAAACAACTCTCAAATTGGTTTGACATCTAACTTGTCCACATATTGTGCATAGTTGTGCACATTTTCCAAATTCTTATAATTGCCAGATACCTTGGAGATGAATCCTTCGATCCGTTTTTCAACATCAAGGATTGTATCGGTTTTATCTCTTGATTTGCTTTATTTTTGCTTGACTTATTTACAATTCAGACATGAGCTTCTCATGTTAGATCCTAGGTGCGCAAGCAACGTGGAATGCTTATTTATATTCCGGTGGAAATTCAACACAAATCCGTTCATTCTTATGCCATCCGACGTACTTTAGTAAAATCGGGGTCGTTTGAATATTCAGAAAACCAAAGATTTTAGGTGCGCATCTTTATGAGATCTGCGGAAATGAATTAGGCGTAATTATCCAGGTATAGGTCATGGAAAATCTGATATATCATAAATGAAAGTATTAAAAACTTAAAATACAACAAAAAAGAAAAAAATCTTTGAGTATGTTTTACAATTTGTATTCTAAGCTAATGTATTCTATTGAGTAGTACAGAAAATAAATTTGTTACTAGTCAACGTGGGTTTAAAATTAAGATACAGTTAATCAAGGTAATGAATGAGGCATATTTGGAAAATCTTATGATCAAGTTTATTCAAAATTGATCTGATATGTCAATCATAATTTCAATATTTATTTATTAAATCTGTTGTTTAATTCATAAGATTTTCATAAAATCACCTAGCTCTATTTTTTAAAACTATTTATATATTTTCACAATTCTTTCTATTGTGTATATCTCTGGCTGTGATTTATATAAAGAAAACTGCATCTCGTTGCATTAGTATTCAGGATGTATTCGTAAGCCGCACTCCAGACAACAAGAAAAACTAAATTAATTGTATTCCACTTGGTACGGGTATTTCATATATACAGAATAAGCAGGATTCTTCTAGTTTATTGCTTTTGTAACTAAATTTTTATGAGAAATGATAATTCGTAATAATTTAATAACAAATCAGCGGCATAAGTAAACAAAAATGTTTCAATTGTGGGATGTTGTAAGATAAATAAGGTAACTAACTAATAGGAAATTCACTTATCGATTCTCTATCTATTATTATGTCCCAGGTTTAACTCCGATAATACAGATGAAAATATGTCTCATGTGATAATAGACCCGCTATTAAAGCACCCAGTTAAAATATTATAACACTTAAAAAATATAAAAAAATATTTCAAATAGATCCCAAGTGAAGTTTTATAACGTTATAATATATTAATATTAGATATAAAAATACTTCGACAGATGTAATGTGCCAATATTGTCCTACATTTCTCTTACCGGTAATATAATGCATGAAAATGTTGAACTTCTGTTCAGAATGTTATCATTCCGCTTCAATTTTTTGTCATCGTGAAGATTTTTCACTCAGCTTTCTGTCATATCGGGTCACACGTAATTTATTGAATTATTCATAACATCGCGATTACAATTTATTCTTAAAACGCGCGGCAGACGTTTTTCGTTTTTCCCCTCTAACCGGTAACCAATGTGTCAGGGCGCGTTTGTGCAATATTGTCTCCGATAGGAAAATGTACTAGCGAAAGAAAAGGAAAAAATTATAAAAAAAAAATAGAAATGCTAGATTTATATGCTAGTTAAGGATAAAATCATTATAATAATAGGCTAATCTTTGGTAGTACTAATAATCAATAGTTTGGTAGTAATAATAATCACGTCAGGCTTTTAGGGGAAGGGGTGGTTTGACAAAAAATCATGTGGGTAGGGAGAGGTCTAGTAGGATATCATGTGCATTCATTTTTTATCTAGATTTTCAAAAAAAAAACAAACATTTAACGTTTTTTTCGTAAATTCGAAAAATTCGTTGGGAAAATTTTACGTAACTAAAAATACGTGGTCTGTTCAAAAAGTACCCGGAATTACTAATAATTAAATTTCGCGGGTCTGGAGTGTCTGATTGTCAAAATTTTTTTTTTATTGTGTTGGTATACATGCCCCTAAAGTATGATGAAATTTTCAGCTATATTCACTGTTTACTTTGTCTGTGGTAGTCGCTAAGGTTCGACGTGTTTTTCTGAGCTCGGCGATTTTTACAATGGAAGAATTGAAAAGTCAAAGAATTTGTATTAAATTTTGCGTAAAAAATGAAATAAAGTGTTGCAAAGTGCAAAAATTCACCAGATATGGCTCCGTGTGACTTTTCCTATTCCCAAAGTTGAAGAGACCCATGAAAGGACGGCGGTTTTCCTCGATTGAAGAAAATGCTGAGAGTGCTCAAGGACATATCAAAAAGTGAATATCAAGGGTGCTTCGAAAATTGGAAAAAACGCTGGCATAAGTGTATTATATCTGGGGGGGGACTACTTTGAAGGGGACCACATTAATGTAGACGAATAAATAAATATAAATAAATAAAAAACGAAAATTCCGGGTACTTTTTGAACAGACCACGTACATGTGATATTTGGTGAGGCAGGAGAGTAATTTTAAATATCATGACGTATCACAAAGGGGAAGGGGTGAATTAAAAAATCCCTAAAAACTCGATCACGTGATCAATGGACGCCACATATCCACTTTTAAATCCCTTCATTTTTTATTAGAATACTTTTCAGTACCTACCACTGTAAATTTATTTCCTTATAAAACGTATTATCACGTTCTCCTAAGCCGTTCGTCGCGTAGTCTCTGTTAATTACCGTTACTATTTCCGTTTTTGCATATGAACTTTATATTTCTTGTTATCTTCCGCGAATTGCGCACTCTGAGTACCTACATTTCTTAAGAGCTCTCGCCTTAAGAATATATTGTCTAACGTCGCACTGGAATGTATTTGCAGCTTGCTATTAAATCACTGCCTGATGGGCACAAAGAAACGTTTAGTACGGAAGAACAAATAAATTTTAAGTACAATTAACTGGAATAAAAATACAACCTGGTTTTTAACACTTTGATATCGCACTTTGGGCGAACACAGATAAAAATTACACGATTAATACAAAATGCGATTTGGCCAAATTATATATTATTATGTACAGTATGGATAATTTATTTTTCATATATTTTTGATCCAGTTCATATTATGTTTCCATGAGTCGTTATATCCTACCAAATTCTCTGTTCCATCGGTTTATGTGAGATATTAAATTTTACTAACTAGATTACGATATTTACCGTATTGATTTATGGAGCAGCAAAATTTACCGTCGGATTTAACATTATTTGCCTGTCATAGCGAGGGAATGAACACAATATAAATTAGCGCTTGTATTGTTTGTTTATATCAGAGCACGCGACAATTATTTCGGTATACAAAAGCGCATCCAATGATATAAATTCAGATTTAGTACGATAGAAATTCGGCAATGTGTGCAGAAGAACTAACTGAATCATCAGGACGATGAGATTATTAAGTTTACAATACCTATACAAATCTAATCTTCTCGTTGCATCTATTTGCAATCAGCACTGCATTGTTTAATGTGCATTAGAAATTTGTAAATAGAACGATGCACAAAAATAAATTATATTTGGGACATATGAATGTTTATCATCGTACATTGTTCTTCCTGCTAATTAATAAATACAAATTTATAGTAATTGTTCGCAAATTTTGCATTTTGTTTTAAAAATAGCAGTAGCAGTTTTAAAATAGTAAATTGTTAAAATACATTATTATCACGATTTGTCAAACTAATGCATGAACTACTACAAATAATTTGTTTACTCATACTTTCGATAATATATATGTTCACATAAAGTTTTCTTTGCCTTTTCTATTATATCAATTTTATTTCGTAGAAGTCGTTATTAACGTAAGGGCAGAAATTCGTGATGTCATCGCGACTTCGGGGATTAAGTCAATTGTTGGCGTTGTCTTATGTGTTGAGCCTTTTATAAGAAATATTGAATGTTATAAATATACAATATGAAATAGAAGTCGTTATTTTATTGTTTGCTCAACACACTATGCTGTAATCGAATAGCAAAAATGTTGCAGAAAGAAATAAGGACTAAGAAAAATTATTTGTGTTTTGATGCGGTTTTTAAGTAATCAAAATTCCAAGAAAATATTATTTAACTTACATTCCAATTCGAAAAATCTGTAATAGTAAAACCCATTAATAAATTGTGTTTCTTTTATTATATAAACCCAACCACAGAAAACATCCAGAAAAAACACTAAAGTAAGAAAGTATATAAAAATATCGATTCTTAACTCGGAAACATTAATATTCTGTAATCGTAGACTTGTTAAAGTGAAACGTATTTAATGCTTGGGGTGAAATATTTGTCGATTCAATTTGCAATAATCATGAGAGCACGAGACAGGCAATTCGGAGAGAATTTGTCGATTTTTAAAACTCTCCGATGGGGGATGGCCTAATTGGATGGTTAATTAAGACTGGTGATTTTATCTGAAGTGAATTCGAAATTACTTTGATACTGAATGATAGATACTTTGCAATGGGAAAATTTGTCTATTTTAGATGAAATTAAATTTTATTTTACATCAAGTGATTATATATTTGTAATTGCCTTTTTCAACATTCCAATTGAGTAGTTTTTGTTTATGCCAGATAATCTGATTTAGTTCAATTTGATGCACTATTTGCAATATTCGTAGTATACTATTATAACCGATTAATCAAACACCCTCTCCGTCTAATTTTTTAATTTCAAATAGATTTTCCATAGAATTGCGCGGTCTGAATGAAAACCTGTCCATTTCAGAAATGATATAATTAAGACCATTAGTCCATGTCATTCCAATTACAGAACGCAGTCCATCAGTTACAAATGCTGCGCATACTGGCAGATGCGAACAAAACGAACCGTTTGTTTTTATGAATTAGGAAAGGATTACTCGACATATGAGAAAAAAGAATGATATACGAACAACTTTTCACATATGTTACGTCCAGAAAAATAAATGAACGAGCCAAATATTCTACACCAAAGTTACGGACGTGATGATTTTGATTTAGTTTTGTATAAAACGTTTTTCGTATGGTTTTGATTATTAATCATATGGTGACCTGCAACTTTTTATTGTCCTATTGAATGTACTTCATTTTAGTTTTTCATATACATTATTTGTAATTTTGTGTCTTAGTCTAATCAGTTTTTTTTACGTTGGAGTGCTCAAGGGCTGTTTGCGCTTTAAAGACTTATTTAGATCTATATTTTCGTATACAAATTGATATCACTACTGCTTGATACCAGGTATCACAACTTGATGTTTGGATATAAACTTGCAAGCTTATAAATGTACCTCAGCCAAACAATCAATTTGTCCTTTTACCAACTTGTTCTTTTACCAATTTGTCCTTTTACCATTTTGTCTTTTTACCAATTTGTCCTTTTACCAGAAGCACCACTTCAGAGCAGAGTCGTATAAGTGCTACTGCACTTTCTTTTCTTTTCATAATACATCTCCCTATAAAGTAAAATATATTCATTTTCGTAAGCATCAAGCCGATGCCAATGAATATCATGAATAACTTTGACAGCCGACAAACCCCAGGATTGAGAGAGAGCGTTCCGCGTGTACGATGGGGCGGCTGTAGGTTAAACCCCCTTAAAAACCCCGCTGAAGCGTTCTATAGACTATAATTATTCAATTTGTCCCCGTGAAAAGGAAATCAATCAATCGGCGATGGCAAAGAGCGCAAAAGGGATGCAGGCAACAGATTCAAGGAAGGAACAAGGAACAAACCTATTGTTGAGTTGAGACATGCCATCGGGCAAAGTATCGCTGATTGAATGTTGTTGTACCTGGTTGGAAATAGATACAGACGATGATATGTTGAACTGTTTGATGACTAATTGATATTTTATTTAATTCTTATATTAATACACACAGTAGGGTGATCCTAAATATGGAGATTTTCGAATTTCTTTGCTCCCAAATTTTTTGCAAATCTTTAGTCTTTACGCAATTATTTCAATTATATATGTTTAGTTCAATTTTATGATGAATGTTTGGTTTTCTTCAATATATTTGGATTTGTTTTTATACCAGTGAAATTCTACTAGGAATATTTGGATTTTAATTTTTTTTTCTTCGGTCTTCTGGTCGGGAAGTTCTGCACAATATGTTGAACACTAAGATTTCGTGTTGATTAGTTTTTGAGTGATACCTATTACTGACATTTTTTATTGTAGATTTTAAATTTTATGCCATCTTTGAACATCAATGATATGCATTACCGAACCGAGTAAGCTTACTACTCCACTCTATCCATTGTGCATTCTGTCATTAAATTTATCTCACTATTTTCTATAAAACTAAATCCGACAAGAACACATTCCGATTCTTCTAATAGAATTTATAGTACATGCAGACAACGAGTCCACTGTACAATCGATCGTATTTCGATGGGCGGTTGAGCTTCATTTTATTTTATTTTATTCTATTTTATTTTTTGTTCCCGTTCAGGCAGCGAATTCGCCCCGTTCCTCTTTTTTTCGTTCTGAATATCTCTTTTCAGGCGGATTCCGTGTCTCTCGCGAGTCGGGTTCAATCGGAATGGGTGTAAGTTGTCGCATCTGGTACGCCAGACTTAATATATTGAATGAATAAAGGGTGTCAAGCGATCGAAAAGATCGTCAACTGCTTGTTATGAAGGAGAGGATCCGGAATCTTTTCATACGAAACGAACAGATTGAAAAGTGTTACGTTAATTTATTATATGGGGAATGGATGGATCGGGAGATTGGGTTGGGAGTTTCAAATCCACTTTAATTAACTACTACGTTTTATATTTGGAGTTTGATTCTACTTTTTTATAAAATTATTTATAGAGGTTTGATTGGTTGATATTAGTTGAAGTAATTGACACCTATTATATACATTTCTGATTTCTTCTCATTTCTGACCCAAAAATTTGCCATTGCTGAGCAATAATAAATCGATGTTGGTAATAAAGACAGCATTTTGCTGCATTTATATATATATATATATATATATATATATATATATATCTCCGAACATATTTTTAATTTAATATTTGCAGTCAGATATCTAAACATCAAGTAAAGTGTATCACATTATATATTCGTAAATAAAATTAGGGTGTTTATGATTCGGATGTCTGCTTTTATTTTTCACTTATTTATTCATGAATTTATTTTTCTTCTTTTTACAAGTGTAACATGTTTCACTAATATGTGTTGTTTACATTGAAAAAAAAAAATTAATAATTTAGTATTTTTCATCCATTACATCCCAGAAAAAAATAGTTAATACCTATAGAATTTTTATAAAATATTATCAATAAATAATAGCAAAAAATAATTAATTAAAATGATTAATTATTTTAAAATAATCAATTTTATTTAAGATTGCACTTAAAATGAATGACTTTGAGTAAACCTTAATAAATAAATGATAACGTTAATTGTACTACAAGTGACGTACGTTCAAACTGATATGATGAAATCCTAATGAATACGTAGAACATAAAATAGTATATGATATGAAAAATAAATAAAAAATTGCAATGTATGTATGTGGTTAAAAGCCCTAGCAAAGCCAATAATAGCAAAAATAATCGTTTCAGTTTTGATAAACTAACCCACATAGCATCGCATTATTAAAATCCCTAATCCCATGGTTCGTAGCAAAAGCAGCTATTATATTTTCATTCATAATGCAATTTTCGTTCATTTATTTTATATTCTGAGCCGCGGAGTTATCTATAGAGGGAATTAGTGCGATCAATATTTTAGGCACTCTTGGCCGTTACAAGCGTATACTCGCATTAAGTCAGTATTAAGCACGTGCTATTCTGTGTATCCTCTTATAGTCAGGAGGTGCAAAATCCTCTTGTTTATTAGCAACGATGCCCAAACCCTCGGTGGACCCTCAATTTAGGGCTGGTATCGCCGTTCGGCAAGGATTAAGACCTTTTACATGAAACCGAATCGAGAGAAAGATTGGTAAAGGATTATGAAAATCAGTAATTGGAGCAAATATAATGGACATATTTTTAATTTTAATGATAATTGATACTTTGTACAATTTACATTACGATGTATAATTTTATTGCTCCGTATCTCCGAAACGGCTGGACTTGCTTCTGCCAAAAACTAAACAGGGTATCGCGTCTTCAATAGGAATTCAATGATTGTTGAATCTTCCTAATAAGAGTAAAAATTTTACACCTATTTTAAAGCCTTCTTTATAGTGATAGAGCAGAAAAATATAACTCTGAAAGTGACAAATACAAATAATAAATTTTGAATATGTGATGTAACAGAAATGTAAGCTGGTGATTATGGACCTGGGATTGAAATTCTTTACTTGTTTCGAGTATGATCTATCGATCCTCAATCTACAACCCTTTGTTTATCAGCCTAAATAAATCTCATCCGTGACAAATGGACTTACAAACAGTGGACACACGAATTCCATTTGACCACTGTCTGTTTCTCCAACTGCAGCCATTATCCCTAAGCGATGACATCCATCAGTTGCATTCGACTCCTTGCACTACTTGCTCCACTCATGCACGCACGGCCTGGTCGTCTGTCTGGTTTGCACAGTTTGTGTCTGCGTATGTCTGTGCAAATGTTTGCACGTATTATGGAGGATCCCGTTGTATAAATATTTGACTACACGGGCGGAACACAGCCTCTGGCCCGCTTCTATCGCATCTGCCGGGTGACGGACGGGAAAGAGCGGCCGCCTGGTGCCCGAGATAGCGCATCTGTTGCCGCATGTTATGGTCAGATCCTTACCAGATAGGATGGTCGGATATCTGCGATCGCATGGCTTGTCCTGGACGGTTAGATCAAAGTTATAACAGTTATCGTATTCTTGCAATACTTGGGAATTGTGTGGATGCTAGTTGACTATACCTTGTACCAAAATTCTAAAAAAAAAATGAAAGCAATACGCAGGTTTTTTAGAAAACAATACAGTTTGTTTTGCAAAATATTGATATGGGAAACGATGAAATTAAAGTTTAGTTCAATTGGAAAATTGTACTAAGTTGCCTTAGAAAAATCTGATGTTTCTATACTATATAGTTCTTTGACTTCTAAGCAGACAAAGAGTTCGTATAAAATATATTTTATTCTATTAATTTTTTACTCTTACATTTTATTATTATATTTACAATACTAGTTCAGTTAAAACTAGTTTTATTAAGATTTATCCGCTTCGTGTGATTACTATATTTGGAATTTTGCGATTCAAAGTTTTTGCTGATAACAATAATTGATCATCTCATATATTATCACATAATACTTGATGGTCACTCATACACGCATTTTTTTAACACTAAGCCTTGAGATTTAATCATACAAAATTAAAAAAAAAATATAATACAAAACTTGAGATTTTATTCATAACAAAATATCTTGATAAAATATTTTAGGAATATAAAATATATACATATATAACAACAAAATATTAACACATTATATTTAGTTTCTAATACAATGAATTTTTATATGTACTTTTATAGTTAAAATTATAAAATACTATGCCCAAAAAACTGTTGGCAAATATGCATACAACAAGGAATAACTTAAAAAATATACCATTATCCTTGTAGCACAAATATATTAGACAGTATTGAAAACAACGCATATTTTATTTTTATCTATATCACAATCACATGTTTCTCACTTATTTTTTGCGAATTATTTAAAACTTTGTATTTTGTTTTTTTTTTTATTAAAAAACATCCAACTAAGAAGGTGAAGTGTTTTTTGCAAATTAACCTCGTCCTTCATCTGCATTATTGTTGATTTCTCGAGTTTAACATTTGATTAACAGGATTTAATCATTTTTGATCCAACAGGAATTTCATATTTATTTTGTTTCTATAAAAAAAATCATATTCAAGGGCTTTGATGAACATAATGAATTTCGATATTTGTAATTTAACGTGAGTTTTTTAACTAAAATCTCCTTTTTGGTCAAATTGGTAAAATCCATTCGTAAGACTTCTTCGGACACCTCATTGAATCTTTTGATATCTTATATCTAAGTTGTGAAATAAACCACAATGCAAATGAACAAAAGAAAGGCTCCATAGTATGGGAAATTATACGAATGCTTCTTCTTGAACTGAGGAAAATAACTTGAATCGGACAGCAAAGTTGGTCTATAAATGCTGCTGGCGCTATTTGCGGCAATATTCGTTCCTGCCGCCGGTGTTCGACCTGAGGCCGTTGCAGCCGTGTCGTTTATCGTAACACTTGTTGATTCGTTCATTCTGTTCAGTCTTTGGATTTGTTCGAGCTGAACCTAAAATATAGTAAAAAATGAAAATGTTGTTATTGATTAAAATTTGTAGATATATGATATCTCAATAAACAAGACTGAGCTGCAATAATTTTGTCGAGAGCCTTGTCTAATTGAAAGAGTCTTCTGACTTGAAAGAACTTATAGCGCGAGAAAGAATCTTTGTTGAAAGGAATATTTCTTCAGAATGTTACTATGACCGCATACAATTTTTCTTTGTTGGTCAAATGTAATTTACTGCGTACGCAAACCACACAGAAAATGATTAAAATTCCATTAACATTTGTCCAATGATCCGACATATCTACAAGGTGCATAGATTATATAGTCACTCCAGAAGCAATACATATAATAAAAAATGTTCCTTTCAAACAAGAGAGTAAAGTACATTTTAACCCACTTTTTCAAAAACTTAAGTCTCGTTCATTCATGAATGCACCTTTTGTTGATGTACAAAAATCTATCAGTATTTCAACAGGTATCAATAAATGCATTATTATATATAATAATATATTAATTGCTATATTACCTGCAGCAATATGCGAGCTGCAGATTCATTGAGAGGAATTCTCGTGGAGGAATCGTTCCGAAGCAGTTGTATGACGGCACTCGGAATCAGGAACTGATTCAGAGGCTGGTTTTGTGGATCGTTCGAGGCTGCTGGATCTCCTTCAGATGAAGTCCTCGATGGTGAACTAGAAAAAAATTATTAATGTACTCATTTATATCTAAGCAAGTACGTTATATAAGCTTAATTAATAAATATAAGCATATAAGTTATATATGCCTATTTATTATTTTAATTAATTTAACATTTAATTAAATATAATTTTATCTTCATAAAAAATCCAGAAAATTCTAAATCACAGGTTATCACAGTTAATGGAAAATTTTTAAAGCACATATGATAATCTTTCTGAATATGATAAAAAATAATTTTAAACATTCCAACAATGAGCTTGGATTAATTTCAGTTTATCTAATGTAATGATCGAATTAATAAAATTTGGATGATAATAAATTTAAATAACTGAACAAGCAACAAGAACAAATATATATATTAAGAATGTGTAAAATTAAAAATTAGCATAAATAATATTTTTCCAAAAACCAATAAATGATTTTATAATAGACCTACCTCAAGCTAGAACAAGGTACAACATCACAAGTTTCATAATTCTTTCCATCTTCATCAAACTTATGACGAATATTATCAATATCTGCTTTGCATAATGGACATGTGCTTTCGATCTAAAAATAAAGACAGATGTATTTGATAAAATGTGGTGTAATAAGATACCAAAAATATAATAATGAAACAAACAAGTTGTATCGATGCATAAAATCAATTATCACTGTCAAAGTGATTTGATGAAATTATGGTTTTGGATAATTTTTTTTTATAAATTTATGAAAAGAAATAAAATTTACTGACCTTACTCCATTCTGAGATGCATTTGAAACAGTATTCATGTAAACAAGGATACAGCACACTTCTATCTTCAAATTCAGACAAACATATTGTGCATTGGATTTTTGCGGATCCTGTTGATATTATACTCAAACGATATTCACTTTCTGAAAAATATAGAAAAAGATATATAGTTTTTTTACATACTTTTAAAGTTGTTACGATTTATAATGTTCTGCTCATAGTGAAATTTTGGGTAAAAAATATTATATTAACTAAGGTTTTTGAAATCAGTTACCCTAAACCAGTTGGATAAGCCTATTTCCTTTAAATTAACAAAATATGACTGTACAAATATATTAACTGTACTTTAGTTAAAGATAAAATCATATCTAATAAAACGATTAAGTATACAAATTGGCACAATTATAAATAAACTTAATAAAATCATTAGTCACAATTCAAGATGTGGAATTCCTGCTTTCAAGTATGTTATTTATCCAATTTCTCAATTTTCATAAATAATTTAAAAACAACTTGAAGCTTATCTTAAACGCATCTTCTGAAATAAATAGATTATTTAATTAATATTGTTCATATACTTATAGTATTATTAATAATGTTATTAATAACTTCCCGAAGAAGAAGTTGATATTATGCCAGAAAATTCAATTTGCTAATTTTATATGTTCTCGACGTTGCAAGTCCACACTCAAGTTTCAAAATTTCAAAAACTGCATAATGACTTTTGGTAAAGATTTTCTTAACGAATTATTATAGACCTAGGAAAACCGCTCTTAGAACATACATCGTGTATGTAAGCGCTTGTTTGTTTAACATTCAATAAGCATTTTTGTATAGAACTAAAAAAAACTGTTTCTGATATCAGGAATACATTGGTTCCCCATCGATTAAGTTGATTATTTACACATATCAGGAAGTCCATGCAACTTGGCTAGCGCGATATGCCACTTACACCTAGTTATATTAAACTTTTGTATAAATTTTATCAATTACTGATTAAAAGTATATTTTCACAAATCATCTTACTTGATGGTTCTTGATTTTCTCTAGTCCTTACATCGGCCATAATTTTCAATCAATTCACTATCTACACTTTGTGATAAATATTACAAACACAAAATATCATAAATGAATAATTCATTTATTCCAATATCTTCCTTTTACAACTTTTGAAAGGAAATGATAATAATTCAGCTGCCATTTATGAACTACCGACAGTAAATAAGCGATCTTGATCTAATAGGTAATAACACCTCACTCGACGTGTCGCATTTTATCTTGTATCTCATTGTCAACTTTGATAAATTTTGAGGAATGATAAGATTCTGCTGGATGTGAATAATCATTGTACATGCGTATTAAAATTTACAAGAATATCTAAAATACATGCGGAGATAAAAAATATATTATAAAATTTTTGAATCATAATTGTCTCACTTCCCCAAGAAGTTTATATTTTCCCAGCAAATTCGATTTTCTTTTTTTGTTATTTCGACATTTTATGTCATTCTGAATCGTTTGACTTCAAATTTGGATAGATGCTAAAATTTGCTGTAAATAGCTTATCTGTGATTTTGAACTTAGAGCACCCTAATACTTAGTAAAACTTTAAATTCAGTTGTGAACTGTATTTACGAATATTTTTGGAAATGTCTTCTCAATATTACTTATAATATATATTAATCATATTGTAGTAATTATATTTTTACTTATCAGTATTTTAATCATTTGCCGATTCATTTATATGTAAGCATATGAGTCAAAAATTTGGATTTGGAAGCCATTTGGTAATTAAATGTGTTAATTAGTCAGTTGAGCCGTTTTCTTTATAATTAAATTAAAAATTTAAACTTTAACGTCACAATTTTGCAAAATCAAAATCTATTCGAAAGTTTTCAGTTGGGATTCGTGCATGGTAAAGATCGGCCGAGTCGTTTTTTTGGTAATTAATTTAAAAAAAAAATCTAACAATTTTTATGAAACTTGGAACATTGTGTAAACTTAGATTTTAAAATATTATAGCTCTACGAAATTAAGTATAATTACTTAGATCTTCTTTTATAGAATAATGAACATAATGAGGACATACACAGTGTGTTTTACATAAAATACCTACTTTGTGAAAGAATATTTTTAAAATACGAAGTAGTGATAAATACATTTCAATTAAATATTACAATTAAATATATTCAATTTTAATAATTGAGAATCTTGATATAGTAAAATAAATAGATAATACTATTAAATAGATAACAAAATAAATTAATATTTTAATCACATATAACTCATATAAGTTTGTAAGAAGTTTCAATTTTGACAATTGAGAATCTTAATATAGTATAATAATTACATATATATTTTTAACTATATTTTGTTATGTTATAAAAACCATAATTAAATAGTTTTGGAATCGACTAATCATAAAATAAGTGAATTTTATTAAAGTTCTTTAAAGATGTATATAATATTAAATTCTTACTATATGTAATTGTTTAAATTGCTGTATAAATCAAATAATTTCTCAAATATAATGTAATGTGTTTAGTGAATAAAGGTTTTGCCCAAATGTAAATTACACATGTATTAATTACTAGTTATAAGTGAGTATAAATTTTATTTATTATAAAGTTTTATAAGTAGATTAATAATCAACATGTTTTCCAAGACCTGCAAAATATTCTGAAGATTAATTTAGATATTTATTAAAAGAGAAGATTAATTTAAATTATATTTATTAAAAAGTTTTGTAAATATATTAACAACCAACATGTTTTCCAAGAGTTGCAACATATTTTGAATATTAATTTACACCATGATAAATTTGGATTACTTCAAGTATTTAGTTTTACTTATTATTCGTCAATGATGTCATGAAGGAACCATGGCTTTGGTTACAAATTTGTTTTTATTTATTGGAATACAAAATTAATATTTTCGGCTCATCCGAAATTTGCCGAAGGGTGAAAGAGAGGGAATGCACATAAAAGTAACAGTACAGGTGCATTAATCCTCTTTCTGCTGCCAGCCCTCTGTGAAGACACAGTAATAGATACATATTTATGTTGTCAACAAATTTCATAGAACATCGTTTTGTGGCAGAAAAGATAAACAAAGATTCGAATTTGTACTGTTCACGGACAACAATTATGGGCAGACCGATAATAGAATTATAATACGCATATTTATTATAATGTATCTTTCATACAGATTTGGATACAATAGTTTCAGCAGTGGACTCTGAAGAAAAAACGTGCTTTTAGGAGTATGGTACGTATTTGACGTTTTATATGTTCTGTATCAAGACTTCTGTATAATAATGAAATTTACTTCAAGATTTTTATTCATTATTACTACTGGACTATGTGTAATATTTATAAAGTACACGTAATACAGATTTTTGTACAAGAGCAATGAATTTTGACATCTTGTCTAGGAAATTATTCCAATAGGAACGTGCTGAAGTTTTATCTAAATTTTATTCAGTTCATCATACTGTACTATCCACTTTTTGTAATTAATAAATATATATATAAATAATAAATAAATTTTATGATTCATAATAATGAAAATTATGTTTATTGTTTTTTTATACTAAAAAATATTTTTTTTTGATAATAAAAAAATCATTTATTTTGTTGTAACTACATAAGAAGGGTAGATCCTTTTTTGACTTTTTCTATTTATGCTCTTTTCTGAAAATTATTTTGAATGCCATATTTATTAAGTAATTTGAGATATAATTTTTTTTATTTATACAAATAAATATTCAAGATTTTTATTAATATTTAATTTTATCTTTTCAGGTGTCTTGTGTAGTGTAGTCCACGTTCCAATAGTGATTCGAAGCAGACTTTAGTGTTTTAGTAGTAGATAATAAACATTTTTTCGTGTTTTAAATTTTAGTTTAAATTGACTATGATCGTGTTCAAGTGCGCGTACTTTTAGTGTGAATAAGTGTTTTTGTGAACTTTGCAATCGGGGAACTACAGGATTATTGTCCTGCTGCTGAAATTATAAGGTAGGATTTGTTAAATATATTTTATAATATATTAATATATATATATATATATATATATATATATAAATTAAGGCGGATCAATTTACAGCGGCCAAAAAACGTCGCATAGTCACATATGATTTTTGGATTCTAGTGATCAAAATAAGATACTTTGCTTAAGAAACCATACCTCTAAAATGAATGCTGATGCCCCGTGCATTGACTCAAAGATAGGAGGTGGATTTTGAAAAATTCGGTTTTGACTAATTTATAGTGCACTAATGACTGACCCCCACTAACTTCAAAAGATCGATTACCCCTATGGTTCACCCCTGGACCTCCCCTGAGAGATCTCCAATACAAAAATTGCTAATAGTAGAAAAATTTAAGGCTAATCTTTGGTCAATGCATTTTTGTTTCTTGTGCTAATTATGTTATTGTGATATTGCACATCATCATCATCTTCTTAATTGCATCTTAATTATCAATAAATCATGTCCCATTAAAGCTCAATATAATTAGTGAGTCATAATTGTTTTCACGCAACTAACTTTCGTTAATTTTTCAGCGTTTTTTCTCATTTAATATTCGCGCCCCGCTCGGGCAGGCGCGCAGTTGTATAATTTCCCTGAAGCGGGCGGCCCTCGCCCTCTGCGCCACTGCTCGGCGCGAATACCACCCACTTGTATCAGATATTCTCTCTCGAATGTGGGGCCGGCATTCAGTATCGCTATAGAGCCAGTACGACCAACAACGAAATATTCATATACATGAAATTCGTTGTTGTTGACTATCGTTTACTCGTAAACAATAACGTTAATTTCATTAAATTAACTGGTCTAGCATTAGATATAAAATTAACATAGGCTGAATTAAAATTAGTTGGAGAATAGTGACTGATTAGAGTACGTGTTGTAAAATATTAATCAAAGCGCTTTATATGTTTTTTACTGTAGATTTGTGTTAACCCATCATTGTTGTGATTTTGTATATTGTTGACGTTAACGTGATAATAAACATTACTTTAGTTATTCTAATACTAAGTAATTGAATATGTGACAAATTGTTCGCGAAAGATAACTTTCTATATTGAAACCGCAAAAATTACTTTCCACATATAGTGGCGTATAATATAGAACAATAATAGTTGCATAAATATCTAATACAATTTTAAAACTTTCATTATCTTGTGGTTGTTAACTCCAACTTCATTCCGTGTCACGAAATTTTTGTTACCGCAACTATTTTTCGTCCGACATTGTGAGTTAGTGCCGTTCCTGAAAAACGATCCAATTTAAATTTGTATCCTGCAGTGTGGAGTAAAGTGAAATCACTTAATAAATCAAGATAAATTGCTAGTGTATTGCGATAATGCATTTACCTCGTGCCGAGAAATAAAAAGTGTGGCATTGGTTTCGTGTTCAGTATTGACAATAAGTAATAACTTGGTATAATTGTACCATAATGCTTATGATAGTTGTAATAGAAATCTATATGATAAAAAAATAATTTGCAATGCCTATATGATATAGTGTTAGAGGGTTTGAATCTGCATCACGTTGTTGTTGTATATCGTGTTACTCAGTACTCAATAATTGAAGCGTTTTATGCAAATTGGGCTGTGTGATTATTCAAAATCACTACTGGTCACACCTATATTGATTACCCGGATTTCGTGTCCTGTAACAATTCATTTGCGGACACGTAAATGTAATTGCGAGCAACGAAATAGGCCACTCGAAATATAAAATATCGTGTTGAACGTTTTATATACAGCTTCCATTAAATTGTAATTGCTTTGGAATTAACTTTTAATCTTTTGTTATTTAATTGAGCAACATTAAAGAAACTAGAGAAATTGTGGTAAAATTGTAATTGCGTTTAGAGATAAAGTCCTGCAAGTTAGTTCGCAAAACACGCGCGTTCCGCTGTCAACCGATTACGTGCGCACGGATACGACACGTATTTCGCGAACGCCGACACTCAAGACCGCAAAATAACTTCATCAGTCCAGCCCGGCCCGGGCCCTTCGGGGCTAAGTCTGGTCGGGGTATATCCGTGCGCGGTCTGGGCGCCGAAAGCGACTGCCTGCACGCGCTCGAACGTTAGAGCGGCCCCGTACGCGGTGCGACCACCGCAGGCGGTCCAAATCCAAAGTGCTCAACCGGCCATAGCCCCAATTCAACTACAAACAGTGCAACAAGTGGCCGCCGTCGAACCGAGTTGCCAGTGTTACCACGCTCAACAACAACAACAACAACAACAGCAACCGCAACCTCAACCTACCGCAGCGGTCGCCGCCCCCATGCTTTTGGTGCCGTTCTCCGTTCCAGCCGGCATAGCGGCCACCGCGCCGCAACCGCCGGCCGCGGCCGTTCAGCCCTTGCAGACGGTGCAAGTCAACGGGGGGCACACTCATTGCACGCCTAATAACAACGCTACTGCTACTAAGGTAAAATAAATTATAAGTTATGCCAGCTTTACTTCAGCATTGTAATATTAATCACAAGATAGGGCGTCGGGGTATATTGAACTCATATAAAATATTTCTTTTTCATGATTTATGTCAAAAATTGCACGAAAATCATAGGCCTTATAAGATTTATGATGAAAATGCAATATTGGCGCTATTTTAATAAATCTAAGAAAACAAAAAATAATTATTTTTTGTTTAGGTTATTAATTTAGGAGTTGACATGAGTAGTTAAAACAATGACTTCAGTACAAGCATCAATGCCATTAAAATTCTTGATCAAAAAACTCTATTTAATTTTATTACATAGATTTATCCGAAAAATGATAGTTATTAATAACGTTAAAAAATTTAATGTCTTTGTCAGAAATAATTTATACGATTATCATAGAGCTTAGAAATAATGTTAAAATATTGTGCACCATCATATAGGTATGCTTGCATTTGTCAAAAACCTCGATATTTTTATATTACTGTAAATACAAACCGATCATGCGTTCCTCCTGAAATTTACTATTCCAATAGCTGAGCTATACCATGTACTTAAATTCACATCTTACGAACACAATTGAAGAGATTTCAGTTATGCTCTATTGACTCGTTTCAGATTTGTATTAAATCTTTTTTTATTTGCAAGGTCAATGCCTTCCATTCGTTTTCTTTCTGTTCCAATTCGATTGGTAATCGGTTATTGTCTTTTTTGTCGCATTTTTTATTTGATTTCTATATTCCCAACAAAATAATTAAAATGATACGGTGGTAGCATCTGATCTAAGAAAAATAAATGTGATGAAAATCGAAACTTCAATTTATTTTAAATTTGGTGATAGATATTGCTAAGTGTGCCAAGAGATTCAATTTACATTTAAATCATCATTACGGCAAAAAAATTAATTTTATCATTGTTTGTTTTATCATTGTTCATTACCTAACATAAATTTTGTTCTAATTAATATTTGTTTATATGATGACTAGAATAGGAAGCGGAAAGATTCCTGATTCATCGAACTTTCATTTTTGATAAAGTACTTTTGTTTCTGCACATGCATTTGCAATATTATATATATATATATATATATATATATATATAAACATATGTTATATAATTTGATTCATATATTGTGGATATGCAAATTGCATTCTACGTAGCAATTTCTGTTTAACTATTTTTTGTCATTTCCAAATGCATTACATGTGGTTTACGCTATATAAGTTTTCAAAGTTTTGTTCATTGTTTCTGTATTCTATTTCCTTGTGGTTATTTCCAACGCTATATGTCTGCCTGCGACACTTTTATTTTGTTTTAGAATTGCGTGATGTTTGAATATACTTATATATTATATATAAACAGTAGATTGTAACGGCACTTTTTTATAAATGACAATGAAAGAAACACATAGTTTTCCACTCTATTAGCTATTATTCATAATTTTCTAGATGAAAAATTACATTGTTTCATTGCAAAAAGGTATTTTCACCTTAATTTCAAATACAACTTTGAAAGTAATCTGATATTTCAATTTTTTTATGAAAAATTCCCTTAGTGCCATGTGATTATGTATATATAAATAATCCAATACTATGGTTAATGAAAATCTAAGATGTATAGGATAATAATGAACGAATAATGTTAAAAATTTCTTTATTAGTAAATTAGTCTATTGACTAATGCATTTATACATGCTAACTAGTCACAAATTCATTCTGGGCATTATATACCTTTCCGCCCAAAATCACGAGAAAGGGTTGAATAAGGAGTAATATGACATAATAAACATGTAATAAATTATTTAATTAATCTATTGAACAAGACATTTAACACAATTCGAATATCCATTTTTGCTTTTGCAAATCATTCCGTCCAGTATCAGGAGAAAACTCAGCATGTAGCTAACAAACGCCTGACAGTACGATGAAATTGTCGTGACACCTGTCAACCCCATGATCATGCACAAACAACCAAACACCGACATCATAAATGATCCAGAATTGCAGGCTTTGATCCAGGAATAGTTACTATCATTTTTCTTTTTTACCAGAGCTTGATTCATTGACAGCATTCCGATTCTCAAAAAAGTAGCACATCCAAGACAGATCAGGACGAAAGGTGCATCTTTGTACATACTGAGAGGGACGAGAGAACATAATACGCCCAGGAAGGAATATATTGTTTGTGTGTATCGTAAATGGCGTAAAAACTTGTCTGATTCAAAGTATAACTGAAAATCAAGCATCATCTTCGAATATGATTCTTTTCGTCTAATATTAACTCACTAGTTTTAAACAAGTGTATATTCAATTAAACAAGCCGATATTCATTTGTTTATTCACTTTTACCAACCACAAAATAACTACCCATAGAACCAGTATTTTTACCTCGGCCCTAATAATACTATGATTAAATTTTTGTGCTATATATAAAATAAACTAGTGGGTATGGCATCGTACCTTAAGGCAAATTGCTGGAACTTCCCGTACCGTAACGAAATGTTTGATGAATATTAAATGTTTTCAAATAGATTATTATAAATACTGTAATATCGTCTTGCAAAGTTAAAATTATTTCTTTAAAGTATATAAGTGAGCTTTAGAACTTTAGTCAGAATTAAAATTGAAATCTGAATTATTTTATATATAAAAAAAAATTTTTTGGAAAAAAAATTGAAACAATTATTATTTTCCCAAAGCAATTGTTTTGTCAATACAAGCTAAAAGTTTTTCTTTATTGCTTAGTTCTTTAAAAAAACTGCTTGTTTTGTACATTTAGCTCTGTATCTTCGAAATGACTGGACCTGCCTTTTGCCAAAAACTAATCACCACTTCTCCCAATCATTACACATTGAATATTTTTTTGATTATTCAAATAGGATACTCCGTTCTCTCAAAAACTCGATTTTCATTTTCTGCACTGTTTGTTCCGTATCTCCGAAACGGCTGGACCTGCCTTGCCAAAAACTAATCACCATATCTCACATTTTTTTCATTACTATTCTACGACAACCCCATTAATTATGTTCTTTGAGTTAAATCGAGATTAATTGGTAGAAAATAAAGATTATAACATAATAAAATAATTATAATTATAACTATAATATTCTTTTTTCAACCTATTTTTTATTTTTGAGTGGTATTTAGTTAGTAATCTGATAATGAATTAAAAATACATATATTGAAAGACAAACGTATCTAGTTATTTATAAATTAATCTACAGTTTTTTCTGTATTTGTATTAAATTCCATTTTTTTAAACTCAATTTTACGGATAGTGAATGACTGTTTCACAAAGGTTAATAAAAGAAAAAAACAAGTAATTTGAATTGTTTAAATGTAAATGATCATTTACAATCAAAATATTCAAAATTAAGAATTTTTTACTATTTGTTCGATTTGTCGATTTCTAAATAAGTAATTTTAGTAGTATACAGATCAGGTGTACTTTACGGCCGCAAACTAGCAAACTCGTTATTTAAATTTGTATTTATACTTTAGGATATGTTCCAAACACTGATTAAAATCATTTTTTATCAATTTTTTTCTCAAGATTTTTTTACGTTTTACTGTTTGCTTGTACAGATTACTAGCCATACAATAATTTTTCGATATAAATTTAAACCCAAAGAGTCTGCGATGCGCACTATATTATTTATTGCTCCGCTAAAGCATAATTGTAATCTAAAATACGTAAAATAGAAAAAAAGAATCAATTTCCCAGCGCTTTATTTTTCATTTCCCTCAAACACATATTCCCCACAATCGAATTTTCTCCAACAATCTGAAAATCCTAAATATGATAACACATGTGCTCCAGGGGCGGCGAAACGACTCCTTACCCTGTTATGTGTTATGTGCGTGCAACACAAACGTATCATATTAGTACGGTACAAAAAAAGCAAAAAAAAAGTAAATAAATTGAGTTAAAAATGTCTCAAACGAAATTCTCTTTGACACTATACAACGGGCGACAATATAACGGAGTATCGCCTCGGGGAGAATTTTTATCCAAGAAAAGAAGACAATTTAAGTAAATATTATGGAATATTGGATGATTGTTTTATATCATATAATTCACAACTGCCCTCAGTAGACATCTGAGAATATAATTAATCTATAA
>NW_020537212.1:0-20320 GCF_003426905.1 Ctenocephalides felis | reverse complement strand
AAAAAATTTCTCCACTTATGATCAAGACGATCTAATATTCTGTGTGAGCTTGAATTTTTTGCTGTGTTTCTATATCTGAATTTGAAATTATTTGCTGCGATCTTTGACTGAATTGTGAATTTATCAAATAAAATTAAAATAAGTAAAGCAATTTTCTAAGCCTTTTTCTGTTTATTGAATTGCCTAGAATACGATTTATGTTATTCAATAAAACGATTAAACGAAATAAAAACGATTTGATATATTCTGAGACTAATTAAATTATAATTTGAGTTTAATTTTTTTGCTATTTTATTATTACTACAGCTCTATTGAAAAGTATCCGCTGTTTGCTGAACTGAATTATGAATTTATCAAATAAATTTCAAATAAGTCCAACAAATCTATAAGCCCTTTTCTGTTTGCTCAATTGTAAAATACAAAATTGCGTGAAATGCGATTTATGTTCTTGAATAAAACGGTTTAGACAATTAAAATTCAGAAGCACCTAATGTAGCGTTCATTTAAATTTCCACTTGCATAAATTTTAATTAATTCCTGGTAATATGTATTTTTACAGTGATATATGAATACAACTGATGTAGATGAAAAATATATAATCAGTCAATTGTAAATTTAATATTTTGAACTTTTATAACTTTGTAGTTATTGTACTCAGAATGGGACTGTAGTAAGACTTTTTTCATTAGATACCCATTGTAAATTCCGTCCTTCGTTTTTCTATAGGTATATATCTACCTATGACCCCCGGCTTTATTCTTTGTGGGTTCTCGTTTCTGAAAACATCATTTATATCAGCCCGGGGGTGATTTTAATTCTGCCGTCATATCTAGATGCACATCTAGGTACGGCGCGCGGTTTCGTAATTAATTTTTCCAGAACCCTTTTTGCATATTCATAGCCGGAGTGCAGACCGCCCGGAAGGCGCGAACGAATGGGTTCAAACAAGAGCCTCTGACGTTGAGCTATGTTCTTTTTAGATGAAAAAAATGTACCGCGGCTCTCACAATCAGATACATGGTTATTGCTGCCGTTCGCCCCGACGATGAATATTTCATTGCTTCCATCTTATTTCGGACATTGATGATGGGAAAGGTCGGGCGCTTGGTTTGTTTGGTATTCAAAACAAGTGCATTGTGTTTTATGATATTTCGAAACGTAGTCGAATATATAGTTTGTGTGTGTGCATCCGATCTAAACCCACTGACTTTGGGTGAGTTTTTCAACAATGTAACAAATAGATTTCAGTCGATTCAGCAATTTGCTGTTATCCAATTTAGAAAACATGGAGTAATATTTATTTATTTCAAAACTGCTAAATATACTAATAATCCTTGCTAAATATAGTAAATATATGAATTTCCCTACTTAAAGTATGTACATATTTTGTACTTTCAAACTCTTTTATACTTTAAAAAAATTCAGCAGGATAACCACACGTAAAAAGATATCACCCTCAATTTTTCTTCCCTCAAAATTTAATTTTCCACCGCCCAGTATTTAACATACTGAACAGCAGAATACAAGAAACGTGTCCTCGAAACAAATAATTAACAAAGCGGCAAGATAATGCATTAAAAGTGTCCGCGCGACTTGGTAGCCGCCGCGCGTTCCAAGACGACGCCGGGTGACGTGTAGTCATTCTGCATTCCTGTGGAATACGAGCCCGTCTCATATTTCTCACTGTCAGCGCAGTTGCGGGCCAATTTGTCCCGAGGACGGCGAGAGAGCGGCAGCCCTACTTTCTAAAAGATTACCTCGTGTTTTGCAGCATCCTTCCTGCGTGACATGCGAAAGGGCGCCCGTCACTTCTTGACGCATCGTTTCTGCTTTCTTAGGGGAAGGGAATCTGCATCAATTGGTAAAGGACAAGATGGGATCTTGATTGATTCGGATAATTGACTTTTTAATTTTTTATTTTAATATTTTATCGACAAGGTCCTTTAAGTTTGACAATACCAGAATATAGACTGTATAGAAAAATTCACTAGGAGGAATTTTGTAATTCTCTTTTTTACTTTTAACTTCAATTTTTGTGATGAAATTATGAGCACAATTAATTTAAATTTGTTTACTTCAAGCTTTATCAAAAATTTCAACGATTTGTTTACTTCAAGCTTTATCAAAACGATTACGATTGGAGCAACATTATTATTATCTAATTTCAGTAAATTCTCAATAAAAAATATTCAAGTATAATATTTTACTTTTCCAATCTATGCGTTTATGCTTCATCTATCGTTTCTGCTTTCTAATTTCCTTTACGATTTAAGTACAGAGCGTTTTTAATAACGAATAAAAATCACATTTATATTCATTTTCTTCCATGTTGACGCCAAGAAAATGCATATTTTCGCGTTGGATACCGATTTCCACGTGCAATATAAATCCGTTGTAGTTATCCACCTTTACGTAAGTTCGCAGAGCCTCTGACACGAAGTCAAATAAATCACACGGATTTTAATAATAGCAACAAGACGCCCGTGCAATTTGCAACAGATTCTCCTTCGGGTCCTTCGGTTGCATCGTTTGAATTTAGCGGAAAACGGCGGGGATTTTTCAGAATTCAATAACAATAAAAACCATGATTAATGTGTTGTATTTTGTAACTTTCTAACTATATTATAGTTAAGGTATTTATTAGAGAAATTGCATCAAACTTAGTTTCTAAACGAAAGTCCATAGGAGATATTATGTCTACGGAAAATCTGTGTGGAATTATATGCTTTGTGCTAGATTCTTTATTAGATAATCAGTAATATATAATTAGTTTAAGTCTATGAGCTCTTGTCCACCGAGATTGTTTTTTGGAAATTTATCTAATTCTAATAAGTCTGAAAGACCATTTTCCAATCCAGTAGTTATGTTTGTAAGTTATCACAATTAATTTAATTATCACAATTTATTTAATTATAAATATTTATTTGTGTAGTTTTACTACAGATTGAGTTTTGCCTTGTTGTATATATTGGAAGTATGTTAATATTTGATAAGTATCCCAGGTTTTATACTCGGTCTTTGGCATCGTGGACATATTTGATTAGTTATGATACCATTGATTGCCTTTTTGGAGGTAGTCATTTAAAGGGTTGCCATATGATTATTGAAGTAATATTTTCAGTATTTAGATGGATTCTTAGGTTATCAATTCTAAAATTTAATACAATTTTCTATATAAATATTATTGGCACAGGTATGTCCTGCCTCCAGAATTTTCCTGGTCGTTTTTCCGCTCGTCAGAGTCGTCACACCATGTGTTATGTCGCTCGTTCCGTAGCGATGTTAAGCCCCTAATATATTTTTTATACCATCCAAAACATCGTGTGTCATGTTTCGCACCTCGGATTTATTGCTCTTTACTACTATTTGTCGGAAACATGGAAAATGTACTAGATGAAATTTTAAAGGTTGAATAAAATGATAATAGAATATAGAATACCAAATTTGCAATTAATGCAAATCAAAGTTACAGATAACTTTTTCTACAACCATAAGACTTTTAGGATCAGAAATCTTGTTTATATATATCATATAGTGTAATTAATTTCAGGCCAGAATTGTAGTAATTTTAATCTCACAGAACTTGATAATAAATCAAGCAGCCGTTTATCCAGTCTTGACCTGTGACAGAGGAACCAACTACTATCTATGATGATGCAATTAAATTAAACTACACAATTACCGAATCAAACTTAGGAAGTCTCTAGAGCAAACAATAAGCATCCAGGACGGCGAGCACGTATTTACAACAGTTTCGAACTACTGTTCTCAAATTTAGAGCGAAATCTCATTTCGAAACTTTTTCATTTGACATAAATATAAAATTATATTAGTGCGGACCAGGTGGCCTGGTCATAATTTTAACGGTCTGAGTTTATTGATGTAGGTCATCAGTTGTGATAGAGATTTGAGATCGAAGAAAATAAAGTAATTTAATTATTGTAGAGCATATAGAATAGGAAAAACTAGAGTAAAAATAAAATCAACTAATTTACAAATATGCATGCAAAGAAAAAGTAATGAACAGAATAACTTATGCATAATATCTATTTATTTTTTATTTAGTGTTCTAATTAACGCATGGTTTATCAATACCCAATAAAAGCAGTAATGATTTATTGGTGTTGGTTGGAATTTGTAATGCAAATATTACGTCTAATTAATTTGGGTTTTATATCGAATTACTGGAATGTTCATATTAATCTATGCGAAAGTGTGCAATAACATCATGCATATCCAAAACATGCACTATATATTCATTCTGTAATAAATACTATTAGTTTAGGTAATTATATATATATATATATATATAATTATATGTATATATATATAATTATATATATATATATATATATATATACTAGGGTGATACTTAATGTGGTTATTTACGGTTCATAAACTATTTGTGTGCTAATTTTACATCAATTTTAAATTGAAATTTAACGTCAATACGAAAGAGGGGTAGAATATCTTGATCTAGTGCATATGTATTAAGAAATTCATATCGTGTACTCGAACATAATAACAACTATACTGCATTGCATTAGTAAAACCAACGTATATATTCCAGCATCCTCAGTATACGAATCCGCCGGATCTCGACCGCATTTTATTTATAAATACATTCGAGAATTCCCGTTCCGAATCTTTTCGACATACACTCGTTTGTTCAATGTCATGCCTCGTACCGTATATCAACCATTTGAAAAGCAAACAAAAGTAGAAGCAATTGAAAAAACAAACATTAATACAAACAAACAGGAACGCGGATCGGTAACGGGAGCGGGAACTAGAAGCGGGAAGCGGGAACGGCGCGGCAGGAACGAACGCAGCATGTACGGACAAAAATGCATTGTGGTTCGCTGTGCAATAATTGCATTAAAACTAGCGCAGGCTTCGTAAAACGCCGCATGTTGTGACAATGTGAAATGCTTCATGTCGCAATGGGGAAATACAAGGCTCTACGTGCACTAGACTTAAGCAGGGATTCTCAAATTAATTTGTAATCCTTCACCAGAAACAACATTCTTACTATTATTAACTTCCCTAAAGAAGAATTTTACCATTTTGCCAGAAAATACTATCTGTCTTGTTGAGCTTTCAAGTCATTCTGAACCATTTGGTAACAAAATTGCAATTGCATGCATGGCATCGTGCTTTAAGGCAAATTACTCGAACTTCCCGTACCAAAAATTGAATTTTTCAAAAAAGAACCAATTTTCTTTTAGAACTTTGAAAAAAAAAATTTATACATTGAAATATTTTGGAAATTTTATCATTATAGTAATATTCTGCTACTATATTACTAGTATTCAACACCAAGTTAGAATAATGATTCAGTCAGAGCATTACTCTCTTAGTTGAAAAGTTTTCTTGTGAAATGATGTCAAATATTTATGTATGATATGTGCAATTCATTAAGATCATGAAAAGTTTTATTCAAAACTCTTACATTTTTTTAACCAATGGCTTTGCAAACTATCTGATTCAATTATTAACTCGATCTATTTCATTTAATTACATATTCAAGCCAAAAAATAGATCCTGATATTCCTATCATCATTTCTATCTGAATCAAGATCTTTTATTATTCTATTGCATTATCCAAATATGTCTTACGGAAGTTATCCTACGGCAGTCTTACAAAAAGAACTCTCTCATATAGAGTTAATTTGAATATCAAGATATTATGGTAATTTTTATAAGTATTCCTCAGATCTCTTACAATCTAAGTGCGCCTTGCAAAAGAGGATTTTTTTACGTGTTCATTGTTATGTACAAGTGCCTACTTTATACAGAGGTATTTTACGGCATCATTAATCTGGAAAAAATACTTTGAACCAACATAATAATATTAAATAATATATATTCAATTTTTTAGCGAAATAATTATTATAATCTCATTTATTGCCTGGCATTTTGTTGGTTGTTCATGAATTTATCAATTAACATCTAATTACAAATACAAATTGAATTCTTAATTTTTTTTTAAATCTTTAATAGGTTAGATATGTAATAAACAAATTATTTTATTTTTGGTGTTAACAAATTTTGTAGAGATATATTGAAGTTCAATTCTCTGGGGTCTTACTTTCAGATATTAAGTTTATTTATAATTCAAATATTTAACTCGTGAGGTAAAATTTTGATGTTATGTAACTTTAACACATTTTTTTGGATTTATCTACTCTGATTATATGTATGTATCTCCACAATTTTTTCACTATCAACAATTCTTATTGTTAGTACTGTAGTCGTCTTCGCTCGAATAATTTTCACTCGATACAAAATTTCCAATGCAGTTTATGCATTATTAAAATTCAGTTACCAATTTGAAAGTTTTGTGGTAGGTTGTGATTGTACGAGTGGTTGATCGTTAAGAAAGATCTCTGGCCCAATTCTGATCGTCTTTGATCGGAAAAGAGACGAAACGCGCGTCCTCGTCTTCGGCCTCTCATACCGTCTGGGAATCGCCCGACGTCGCGATTGGGGCGTATTCTTGACGTTACCTTAATCTAATCACTTATGCTAATTCAGACATCAACGAACTTCAAATACCAGTCGATGGAGCAGAGATACACTTTAGAAGGGCCGAGGGATTTGAATTATGAAATAGAATCTGAACACATTTGTGAATTACAAACAGAATTTTTTAACTAACGAATCGTTAAACAAGATATTTTGATATTTGTTCACAGTACAATTTACAAATGATTTTGTATATATTTTTTATACATATGTTTTTTATAATAGGATCATCATTTGATCCGAGGAAAAGTTTTTTTAAAAAATGTAAACTTATTATTATTTTCTCAATTTATATCACATATATTCAAGTAAAACTTAAAGTAAAATTTTGAAGATATTATGAGTGTTTCTTTTTTATTTTTTGAATCTAACGCGTTTAAGATTCATTATCTTCAAGATTCATAATACTTTCATTAAATCCATTATGCGTTATCAAATTCCAAGCTTTGTAGACTAATAATTCAAGCATGCTGTTCTTTAATATAAATAATTATCTATTAGTTTTATTTTTTAGAAAGTTACTTTGAAGAGCACGTTATTAGTATCACTATTAATACGATTTTCTTATCTAATGAAATACATTTCATGAAATCGTAATAATTTAGTAAATTCAATTATACGTCATCAATATCAAAGCTTCATAGTAAGAATAATTTTAATGCTATTTGCATTATTATTCAATTATTATCTTATACAATGTGTATTAAATTAGATAGGCCAATACTTTGCAAAATAATAATTTAGTTATATTAATATGGGATACATACAAACTAAATAAATTATATTAATTGATTTTACAAATTATATCGATTTCTAACACATCATAAGCAATGGTATATATTTTTACGCACAAACTACAAAAATTATTAACATTATATATAATTTCGAATAAACTGAAATTTTTGTTTCTCAATTTATTAAAAATTGTATTTGCTCGACATATAATTTTGCCTTGGATGCATCAAATAGTCTGTGTTCACAAAAAATGTTATTTTTTTTCATAACTGTATTGCATAATTATTTTACAATTATCGACGGTTTTATGTCGAATACTGCATAAATTTTAATAATTATTATTGATTCATTTTATACTTATTCTATGATTTGTTAAAGAACATTGATAATATTGTAAGGAATCTCTATAATCTTTCTCTTTGTTGGATTCCAAGAAATTCCAATACCAAGAAGAAACACACAGCATGGCTACTGGCTATATCTAATTTTAGTTCATTCTTTCAATTTCAATATATAATTATTTTTCATAAATAGAACGACAAACAAGTTTTTTAGTCATTGTTTGTGGTGTTTTATTGAATATTCATTGAATACGAGCTAACAGGGGTTGCAAACGTAAGGAAAATTTATATTTTTTTTAAATGAGATATTTTTAAAGGCTTGAAATTTGTATTTTAAAGAAACTTTTTGATTTATTACTTTATATCCTTGACTATCTGAAATATTAATATAATTATTCATAAATATAAATTTCAACGGTCAATTCAATGAATGTATTTATTTTCAATGCGACTTGATCTTTGCGATAATGTTTATAATAGTATTTTGATGATTTGAACTAATTAGTAATTAAAAAAATATTTCTCTACTTATCCCTTTTCATAAAATCCCCGGCCAACTCGATATCAATCGAACAGCAATAGACTGTAAACCGAACAACCGAACAACCATGTCCCGCGCTCCACCTCATTCTCTGCCGCCGAAAGCCGTGAGCTTTCCCGTTCGTTCCATCGAACTCTCTCTCTCCGAGCCTGATTGTCATGCGACCTGTATAAGAAATTCACTATGATGTTCAATATGCAAATGACGCTTGATTGGGAATTTGTCACTATTATCATGCAACGGATAACTTCGAGAGATCATAATGAACACGACGAGTTGATTGAATGTTGCAGCACATCGGCTGATCGGGGAAGATAGTAGACATATGTGCTTATTTTGAGGGTAATTAGGCGAGTAGTTTCTTGTGTTATGTTATGCAAATGGGGGTAATGGATATTGTATGGGTTATGATTGTTTGTATAATGAAGATTCTGGAACTTAATGCAATTTAGGGACAAATAAAAAAATGTAAGGATGGCACAATATAAAGTTAATGAATCCATAATTATTACACATAAATCTTTTCCAAATCCCTCAGTATAATTTTAGATCTTTCTCCTTATGAATTCCGAAATCGAAAGCCCGCGGTTCAGCTTCTGCTGCCGGTGTATGGGATTTGGCAGAAGTCGCGGATTTGTAAGATTCGCGCGGGTTTGACATATAAGTTCGGCTGCCGCCGAGCAAAGCGGGTTAACGCGTGTCGCAGATTAAAATCCCCCGGCGAAACACTAAATCCCCATATGTAATGTCTCCACGACACTCGGAAAGACTAATTTATTTCGATGTAAATTCAAATAAGGTCTGCTTCTCTGTTCGGCGAAATTTTTGATAGTAATAGGAGAAATGATACACCTACTTCCATACAACATCAGAAACATCGTCATAGACAAAAATTCATTCAAAAAAATACTTTTTTATAACGCTTTGTTTTTTCTGAATATTCATAAATACAGTTTCTTAACAATCTATTAATCAGAAGCAAATTCAAAAAAAATATTTTGAAACCACAATAGCCTTTCATATATTTATAAAATAAATATTTACAATGTTTAAAAAATAAATATTTGTAAACAAAATATTATATGAAACAATAATTTTTTAACTCTGGTTTGTTATGCAATTGAAAAAACTATCATTTACCTACCAGTTATAACATACTTTAAAAAAAAGTAAATAAATATTCAAAACAAAATAAATAAACGTGAAATCAATTGTATTTACAGTTGTTATTAAAAACGTGAAATCAATCTCACGAGTAAGTAAAAAATAATATACAACATGTAACATTTATCAAAACTAATAATTTACAATTTCATATTGCAATAATATTTTATAATGCATAAAAACCTTTGAAAATAATTTGATTCGTTCTCGATGGTTATTATTTTCGATTATCTCAGAGTTGCATTATAGGAAATGTCCGTTGAAAGTTTTAATAGATTTTCTCTAAAAAACTTGTTATCGTATTTCCGAGCAATAAGTATCTATTAAATAAAAACTTTGTACCTTGTACATTGTAGTTCTGGAAAATTGTAATCTGAAATTTAATTAGATACTTAACAAGTACTTAAACGATGTAATTAAATTATTAGAATGATATATTTATGCGGAGTCTTATTTTGTTACTAATTATACTTTAGGTAACTGTTTGTTCTGTACTTAATTCTGGAGGAACTTTGGAGTGTGCATTTAAATTACTCATTATATAATGGATATATATATATATATATATATATATAATATCAATTATTTTTTTTATTATTCAGCCCCATATCGATGTATCTTTCTTCTACCTAGCAAAATATTATAACATTAGTGTGGTATTACACTTTTGTGCAGTTTTTTTCACTAAAGCCAAAGTAATATTTCAGGAATAAGTTCAACGCGCTATTTTTATAAAGATTAATGGCGCTTCTTTTGAAGCGATATAAATGAAAATCAATGCATATCCATTTATTACCCACCTAGATGCAAACAGAAGAGTTTTCAATTTTACACTAAGATCATTTCCTATGATTGATGTGTATTCTGTTAGAAAAATATTAAAAATTAATAAATGAATCATTATCAACATCATTGTTCACAATGTTATTTCTAATGCGAATTAATAGTTGACATAGTACTGCTCAACCCCTTGACAATTTAGATTTTTTATGTTTTTAGTATATAAAAAATTAAGAGAATTAGACTATATTATTAGTGTTATTTCAATTGATCATAACTAAATTATAATTTTGAGTACAATACTTTCGTCTTTCTTCAAAAAAATCTGATTTATCTATATTATCTAATGACTATTTGGAATGATTTTTTTAGTGAATATACAACTTCAATATTTGCTTTTTGATACATGATTTATATGACAATTACTAATTAAGTTTTTAATTGCATTAGTTTGAAAACTTAATAATTGACAATTTGAAATTCATTTGTAGTAATTATTATTTTTTGTTTCAGGTGAGTTTATGAAAACATCTACAAATTACTTCAATGTTGGTGAGTTTTTTATATTTATTATGATTATTATTGGTACCAAATTTATTTTTTATTTCGTGCAGAAACTGAAATAAAATTAACCATCTCGGTAATGAAGTTAAATATCACAATTCTCGTTACATTTCTGATTTTGTAATAATACTTATTGGTAGTTAATTATTGTTTACTGAACGTTTATAAGCTTTTTGGCCAAAATCAAAATTTCGAGTACATATGTATGTAAATACTGTAATTTTAAATTTTTTAAATTTAAAGAAACTTTATATATTCTTGAAGATAGAGTTCGCTATGTTGAGAAATACAAATATAGGGAAACCATGCTTAGAGTTCCTCGAATCAACCCAATTAATTTGATGAGGTGATTCACTCGACCAAAATTATGTTTTAGTTCTTTTATGCAAAAATATAAATTATGTAAGACAATATTTAGGTCTGATCAATTGATAAGTTTTCAATAGAGTCAACTTACTTTAGAATCAAATAGATATAGTCAACTTATTTTTGAATCTGGCTCTTGACTTTGCATCAAAATACTTAAACTTTATGTGAGTTGGTGAATAAAATTTAGGAGAGTCAAATTTAGCTATGCAAGAAGATGGACAGAAACAATATCAAATTAAAAATGAAGCAATCCATTACCAAAGCACTTGGCCCCTTGTAATGAATAACTTAGAATCATTCCTATGGATTGATTACTTAGTTAAGTCGTCTAAATGGATGCCGTGTGAATAGTGCGGCAATAGATCAGAGTTAACGCGGATAAGTGACTGTCACTTTAACTGCTCGGACTTGACTTCAACCGCCGCCCAATACTCGGACACTGTAATTGCTATTTATTTATTCAACGAACCAAACATAGGATCAAGCCTCGGCGGCATGTGGAGGAATCTGTATTTATTTTTAATTGCTAGGATTTATTGCAGGACACTATTGCTGGTCTTTGCACTAAAATAGAGGAAGGACTGAGAAAATCGGATATAGGACTGGACTTGTGTTCTATTTTTATAATTTGTATTATAATCACCGGCCATGAAGTTTTTTTATAATAATTATCTTATCATATTTTCTTGTTTCCAGTACAATAATGAAAACAAATAATATAATTTTTACCCCGGCTTTGATTCGTTGCCGCCCGAGCCGCTTCTTTATTAGCGGCAGCGTTTCCCGCGTTCCCGCGTTCCCGCGTTCCCGCGTTCCCGCGTTTGCTGCCGAGTCCAGCGTCGCGTCCTCTCGTAGAGCGGCTTTCTATTAAAAAGAGGCATGCAAGTTTATTTCGCGCATAGAATTTCATATCTGCGTTTCGTTAATTAAAATGAATGCGTCGGAAGCTGTTCTTCTGTAGAATAGGAAACGCTTGCGTCGGGACAATATGACCGTTATTAAAATAATAATAATACGGCGAGAATAGTCTGGCGCAGCAAAGAATTCATACAATTGGTTCAAGCTGTTCGGAGAAAAAAGGTCTTTGATGGTCACATACACATAAACGATCCCGGAGGCAGAGGTGGAAAAGACAATTTATAGAGAATGCTTTGCTCAAAATTCAAATGTAATGAAAACATAATTTATTGAACATTTTTATTCACACTTGGCGAGTACACATTCCATCGAAAATAATGTTTTCACCTTTAATTAAGTATTCGAAGGTAACTTAAAAAAACTTTACTAGAAAATTAAATTCGTTGTCATTTTTGAACTTAGAGTAAATTTTACAAATAAATAATATTCTGGAAATAACGTCAGCTTTTTTCATTAACTTGGATTTGGTTCAAATTACATTGAAATATCATTTTCGATGTGAAAATGGCATTAATTTATGCAATAAATTCTAAATTATTTTTTATACACTCTTCTAATGATAATTTGGTAATTATTGTATGAATTAATTCTATTTTTACATCAGAAATGACATTACAAAATAATTTGAACTTATTTAAGTTTTATATACAATTGAAAAAAATTAATTACAACTAAAGATAGTTTGTTTTAGTTATATCTAATTATTCAAAATGTTAATATATTTACAATTGATAGTTTGCATTTTATTTAAATTTGTATAAAGACTTTAAGAGTTTTCAATATTTTGTTAACATGTCTCTAATGATTGAAATATTTTGATTTGCATATAGATTTTCTTCATGATTTGAGTTGTTCATCGTTTATTACTAATTTGTTCGATGTTTGTAAGTAATTTGAAGTTTATATAGCTTTTTTTTTTCAATTTAAGACAATTTAAGACACAACCAGAATTCTGTCATCATAATTTTCTCTATATTTTATGTTATTTACATCACCCCTTGGCTCTCAATGTTTAAATATAGCTGAATTGTTTTTCACGTATGTAATAAAATTTAGAGTTGATATAGGGATTTTATAAGTAAATTTAAGTCATACTTTCAATTGATGCAAACATTTTCATGTCATGTTCTCTAAATTTTACTATTTTCTTTATACCTTGGCCTCCAGTGTTTGGTAGTTATTGCAAAACATCATAGTAGAGCCTTGCGGTCGTTACGGCCACTGGGCAACCCTCTGTCTCTCTGTCTCTGCGGTCTTATAGAAATATCCAGCACTTGCGCCACGCATCATCTTATTGTTAATTGAATGTTGGAAAAATTGTGCTGGCCCGAGATGATGTTAGAAGTCTGTTACGAAGCCGTTTGTTCTCTCGTTATTGTACCGTTTATTGTGTGAACTGAATTGCATCTGTGATTCGAGAGAACCACCAAGTAATTACTATCTGCTCGAACGTTTCGATATTACACTTATATTATAGTTCGAGAGATTGAGATCTTTATAAAGAAGATTGTAGGTTTATTAATTTGAAAAATATCACTCTCGTAAAAATCATTACAAATCTTGAGTCTTTGTTCTTTACTCCACCTGACCATTACATGTTACGTCTGTCTAATTCACCTCGCGCATAAATTTATTCTATTGCCCAACATTAATATCGCCATTCATAAACATTAATATTAATGCGGCTTCATAAATTGCAGCAGTGCACCGCCGCCGCAGCAGTTTTCCCCATTCACCCTGAATGCTAAAATCATACAACTTGAGTGCATTAAATATAAAACAAGTGAACCTTGTAATGGTGTCACGTTACTGCGAAAATATGCGACACATATTCAACGTACAATTCCGCACATGCACACACATAGATACAGAAACACATTCAATAGTAAGGGGTTGGAGGAAAAATTCTTTTAATTTTTGTTCAAATTCAGAAATTATGAGTCTTTTGCATACTTTTAGCATGATACAGTTTTAATTCATGACACGCTCTATTTATGGGGTTTAGTCAAATTTCCTCTTAAAACTAGATTTTGATTTCTTTTTTTATATATTTACATCTATTTCACTATAAAACATCAGAAATTTTTTTGGCAATACTTAGAATATCTCAATCGGATGCCAATCCCTTGATTTAGCGTTTGGGCGATGGTTTATTACTCAATGTCATGAAAAAAATTTACAATTCATTTTAAATTGTTATTATTTTGAATGATACTATTTTAACAACAGCGTATTGAATTAGTCTTGCCTATCTACTTGTCATTAATAAAAAGTGTATTTTAATGTACAAATTGCAGAACAATTGTTCGAGCTTCAGTAATAACTATCTAACAATTTGAATAAGGGGTGTAAGGTTCACATTAGAAATCACTATTCAATATCTACTTATCATCAATAAAAGTCATATTTCAATGCACAAATTGCAGAACAATTTTTCAATAATTTTTTTCAGTAATACCTAAAATTGTAAAAATGCTCTCAATCCTAGTACTATCGTTGGAAATGTGCTCGTAGCTTCGTTTCTGTATTTAGTGTTTCCGTTAAATTTATTATGCTCTATTGATATATGGCAAACTGGCGCTGCCATTACTTTGTTGCTGGGAATTCAGAACGTTTGAATTATTCAAGCACCATATATCATTTATTACGATTACAGTTGGATTTCCTTTGATATGCAAAGTGGAGTTGATGCAATAATTAGTTTTCGCAACGAGTAATTCGTTTGTATAAAACATGGAATATTTGCTTAATGCTGTATACGCCGTATGAGATTAAATAATATTTACTTGATTCGCGAAAAAATATTAATGAAACCGGGAATGATTGGATTAATATATAACACGCCGAAGTGCGAAACCGAGGATAGATAAATTTTATTTTATTCTACAAATCAAATTATTATTACATCCCAAATTTATTTACAATGATGCATCATGTGCAACATGACATCTACGATGTGCAGAAAAACCATAAGAGAGATTCGCTTGAAAACTATTTGACATAGAAATGAGAAAAGTGGTATTTGAAACTCTGAACGGAAAGTCAGGAAGATGTGACATGCATAAGTCACATAGATGGATAAAGAACAAGCGTTCAAGTTCTTTTTTCATTTCTTTTCTAGAACTTCAGCATTCTGTGCACACGACTTCAAATAAAATTAATGCTATATGAATGACAACGCAAATAACAAGTTCAAATACCTCCGCTTGCAGTTGGAACAAATTTATTTTGTAGTTCGAAAGTTTTATAGAAGACTGGATTGATAAAAGAACAGAAAACTGTGTATAAAATGTACTGGTTTTATTTTAATGTAACTTGAATGATCAACGTCTATAAACACTATGTACTAGAGATGCATATTGCGTTAATTCGTGGATTTGTTGATTTCTGACATTTTTACCTGCTAATATATTGATTTCGTGGTTTCCCAAGTATGTGTAAGTAAAAACCATGGTATGCCTTTATTCCTGTACCGTGGTTTTGCTCAAAATTTAATTTCACCTCGCGTAAAGAGCTCAAACCGCAAGTCCGGTGTCACCTTTACTAAACGAAAAACGCCAAAGCTTTGTTTTCCACTTGTTCCTCTTGTGTTGGAAAACTAGCACTGTGCACAGATTACTCCATTGAGAAGGAAATACTTCACATTCGAGATATTTGCAATATTTATTCGGGGTCGTCTTTACATTTTCCGACTTTGAGAGACGCACATCGAGCTTGGGTAAGCTGGTAATCGATATCCTAGTAAAAGTCTCATTTTCTAATTATTTATGTTTCCTGTAATTTATTCATTTCATTTAATAAATATTGATTCATAATACATCCTCCTATCCCTATAAGCAGCATCTACTCTGTTTCAGCGACGACAAAAAATGATACAAAGTAATCTGGCAATTTTCCACTTGAATTGTAATGTATATTGTTACAATATAATGAAAAATCATATATGATGGAACAAATATGGGATGTTGAAACATGTCTAAATAAATATCGGGCAGGATATTATGAAACGAATCATGCGTCAAAAATGCTCAATGGTGCAGTATGCTATCAAATGGCTCATGATACGGATTTTTATATTGTGTTTTTATAAATGAACGAAACGACTAATGATAATAAAAATAATAATAAATTAATAAAATTTTTCATATCATATAAAGGCTCAATAAATATTAATAAGCAATTCTGGGTACGTCTTCGCCTTAACCAAATATTTGAGTTATTGATTATAATTGTCGGCAATATTTTAAATCCGAATAGAAATATTTTGAAGTATTATTTAAAACTAACATTTTCAATGCGTATATTACTTTTCTAACGACAATATCTCTTTATGACTTTTGCAATTTACAAAATCCTTTCGATCGTTATTTTTCGCGCGTTGGAATGCGTTACCTTTCGCTGCAAATGCGTCTAAACCTAGGTGTTGTGATTTAAAGTCGCAAATATTTGCAATCATGTGCCATGGAATCGATGGAAATTGTCGATAATAAACGTGAGCCCGATATGTTGGCTGTTTTACGGCTAATGTCCAATACGGCGACGTCAATCGATACGTTATGATTACAAGCTTTGCCGTAAATCACAACATATTGGTTTAACCCGAAGCCGTCAGCGCGGCGTAAAACCGAAACGCCGAATTCACAAAGCCGGATAAATTCAAATAGGACAATATCTATATATCACGGAATTTTAATTGCCACATAAATGCGTTTAACCGACCGATTATAAATTTAATGTTAGATGATATATGTCGCTCTCTCGTCTGACACGTGCGCCAGATATAATGTAATGCTCTGATCTATTATCATTCGGTTTCATACGAGCAGGATTTTGGGAAAATGATAATTCAGAAGTAAATCGCACCCTAGCAAGGTTAAATAATAACGAAATGCAAGTGACATTTTGCCTAAAGTCAAGTTGCGAATAGTCCCTGGTATTTTTCCTAATATAGAGTTGACACATAAAAATCCATAATGAGCATCTTTGTTCACAATAACTTGAAACGTTGAAAAATATATTGGTTTTTTATTACCATTGGATTCCGTTTTCTAAATTTAATGAATAATTTATCTTTTCGTTTGATTAAAAAACAAAAAAACATACGTTTGCTAACAAAGTCAACAAGATAAAAATTCTAAAAATTTCACATGTTCTGCTTACAACTGCATTTAGTTTCAAAATAATAATTCACTATCAACTATCATCACTACAAAATTTAATTCCAGCACCTTCAATCACATCGAATTTTTGCTTCAATTTACATAGAAAGTGTGTTTTATTATTTGTAGAAGTGTAAATTTAAGTGTCACTCTCAGGAGAACTAATATTCCTCTAGTGTCTGTCTCCGATGTCAAGTTAGCTAGTTCAAAGATATTGACAGGCATGAAACAGATTCCAGACATAGCTTTTATTTTTGAATAACAGTCTCGAATGTAAAGGAAATATGTTCAAACATTTACAAAAATCGAACGATATAAGAACAAAAGTTACACAACACTAATTTGTGTACTGCGTACCAGAATTTAGTCGTATCAATTTTGGAAGCGTAGAGCGATTAGATTATATTTTAGATATATTTAGATTAAATTATATTTTAGATATAAAATATTTTTGGTACGCAAAGTTCCTCCAGATTGCCTTAAGGCAAACTATGCACCACTAGTTTTAGAGTAGATAAGCATTCCCTTCAAATCTATGACTATGCCTTAGGGTAGTTATTTTTAATCCGACATGACGCTAAGAATAATCACAGGCAATTGGATTTTATATTCAACTTGACACAGGTAGTTTATAAATTTATTATTATTACCATTAAACCCTGTATCATTTCCAATATCAACCAAAATATACACTGTTGCATTATGCAGTCTTCATATCGAAACTACGTGCTACGGCATAACGGCCCTTTGAAAATTAGTTATATAAATGGCGATTCATAATCGATCGAATGTTAAACTAATACAATAACTGTCTGGTAATAATATTTAGATTCGCATTAAACCGCTGTATAAGCGTTACGCAGCTCATATTTAACGGTAATTATTTGCGGAGTGTGCAGAAATTGTGGCAATTGCCAAAATCAATCGCTAAATGGACGATGGGTTTAGTAAATATATTGAAGGGATTGACTGATAGTAATAATATACTATCGAATATACTTTCATCATGTGTAGTTTGATATATTGCATATACCAAAAACTGTTTTTTACCATTTGTACACTTTATTAATTTAGATAAAAAAACTACAACCAACAATTCATTCATTGTAAGATTTCTTCTAATTCCGCCTGTTTTATAAGTTAATTTACTATCTTGTGTCATATAACTAACACTATTTTCACCTCTTTATCTCCCAACGCACTATCTCTAAGCGGCAGTCCCGCCGCAACTCGAGATACGAAAGAGTTGCCGCCGCCCCATCTCTGCTTGCCGCCGGCAGCAGCGGCAGCAGTATGAGAACGCTAGGTTGCTCCATGCATAGTTAATTTCGCGCGAGTCAAAACAATTAATTTATTTTAAGGAACGTTTTAACACCGTCGGACCTGTAGAAAGGGCGCCTGTGATCCCTTATTTCTAAAACATAGGGGAAAGGACATATAATGAATTGTTTTTGTATTATTTTGTAATTTCATAGTAAAACAGGCTTAGTACTTTTACTTATATTGCATTTTTTTATATGAAGATAAAACATTTTCGAAGAGAGTTGACATCATATCCAAACTAACACACGAATAAAACGGTTTTGTAGTTATTTTCTGTAAGGGAGTAGGATGCTTGCCTAAATTTTTTTTTATTTATATTTAAATTACAATCTGACTTATAGTTAAAAGACATGCAGTAATTAATCTGAGATTTAACAAAGTTTGATTCGCGAGTTTAGAAAAACTTTAGTACGATGCAGTTTTTTTTATAAAGTAATATAAATTTAATTCACTAATAATCAATAAAGTTATTGCTTAAAGCAAGGTTAATAGAATTTGTTGTAATGGTTACACTGATCATAATTAATTACATGCACTTTAGGTTGTAAATTAATATACAAATTAACAAATGCAATGCATAAATTAGAATGAATTATTTTATGCTTCTATATATCATATAATTTCCATAAATAATTAATTAGTATGAATAGATAATTTAGTAGTTTTTGAATTAATCAATTAATTTATAGATAAATTTAAGGTAGGGAAACTACATAAATAATAGAGAAAATATTGAGAAATTCTATTATTTTACGTGAAGAAAGATACATAATTCACATAAATTCTGGAATAATTGCATATGCTTAAAATCTCTACCGTATAATTTTGTGATATATTGTTTGTTGATAAATAAATGTTTTAACATTTTCTAACTTAGTTTATTGAGTTCTTCAAGAAACAAACTAAATAGATATTAGGAAATATGAAAATTTCAACAAATCAAATTTCAAGAAACAAATAAATTAAAATTTTATATCTGAAACAATTTTTTGAAAAATTCTGTATTTGTGTAAATGAACCTAGAACCTCTTTCTACTTTTCCTTGGGCAGAGAGTACGCGGTAGTCAGCCTTTCCCATAAGTTTCCATCGCCCGGAACAAAAGCGACTCCGGCACTCCGGTGGATTTTATAACAGAACACATTATACACTTCCCTGCAAAGCGCGGAGTAGTGTTACTTTCTTGACTAAAAGGTTTATGCTAATGCCGCTAATGTCATCTATGATTATCGTTAACTCGGTTTATTTAGGTATTTAGGTATGAGTAAGTGTTTTCGAGAATTTGCACGCACACCGACTCGGAATTGTTTTCATAAACATGCTGCGAAAAATGCTAATTAGAATGGACTCTATGCATGTAGCTTAGATGGGAATAGAAACACTGCAATTTATAATATTTTAATCATATTTAATCATACATTTAAATGAAATAGAAAATATTTATCTATCCACTTACTAAAAATTATTGTTGTTTTATAAGTGTTATAATATATTTCTTTTATCTTACTGTGTGAAATCAAGGCAAAAATCTCACGAACGTGTGTGTTGGGTTATAAACACATTACTAAAACTTTTTTATAATACTTTGCCAACTTGAACCATGTATATAATAAATTTTATTTATATGTTTATTACTTTTACAGCTGGTTATAGTGGATTTAGTTTATGTTTATACACTTTGCCTTAAAGTTATAATAGATATGGTAACAATTTTTTTCATTATTATACATCAGACATATTTTGATTATTCTAAAAATATGTAACTTCGATATTTGTCATTTTGTATATAAATCTATTTTGTTGTTTCAAAAGCTTAATAATTAGACTTATTTTACGTTAATTATCTCGTGTAAATGTAAACAATTTTGCTTAAGATTCTAACATTTTCTACATAAATGAG
>NW_020537211.1:0-17649 GCF_003426905.1 Ctenocephalides felis | reverse complement strand
TGCATGTATTTCTATTGTACGTTCAAAATTAGAATACGGTTCGATTATTGGTATCCTCATCATATCAAACACTCTGATGCGATAGAGAAGGTTCAGCGAAAATTTCTGAAATACCTTTATTATAAAACATATAAAATTTTACCCTGAACGTGGCTTTGACCACAACACTTACTAAAGAATTTAGTATTTCTTACCTTGCCTCACGTCGATTTATCTGTACAATTATGTTCTTATTTAAGCTTTGCAATAATTCTATAGACTGTCCTCTTATTCTCAATCAACTATCCTTTAATGTTCCAAGGCTATCTTCGCGTTCACAATTATTTTTCAATTATCCTACCCCTAAATCTAATTCTCTCTTAAATTCGCCAATTTTACTAATGTCCTCTAACTTTAACTTAATTAATAATGAAATAGACATTCACAACACTTCACCTAATCAAATAATCTCCATCTGCACAAGTTAATCTTTTTATTTTCTTTCAAATATCTCATTATTTTCTGTTTATAAATATTATTGTTACATTCTGCATTATATGAAATTTTATCTTAGCATTTTATGTTACTAACTATATATTGTAATTTTGTATATATTTTAATTGTTATTCATTATGTCAAATAATTGTATTTTTGAGTCCTCTTGGAGAATCTGTGGGCTATATATTTAATAAATAAATAAATAAATAAATAAATACTAATGATTTTCTAAAAATATTTTCGGTGGCTAAACGTTCGCCGGGTCAGCTAGTATATATATAAATTACGTGCGGCCCGCCATAAAATTTGAAAACCAAATTGGCCCGTGGGTTAAAAAGGTTGCTCGCCTTGGCATAAACACACTTCTAGCAGCAATACTCTTAATATTTATTTACTGTGCTTTTGGCAATACCGGCATGCATAATCGAAATAAATTTTAAATATAATAGAATATAACTCCCGATGACTATAAATAAAACAGCTGCAATAAATATAAAATTTATTAAATTTATATATTTGTTTAAATTTTTTATAATATCATTATCATTGCATTACCAATATTGATTGTTTGGTAAGTCTCCAGTAGCACAAGGTGGACATTTTACATCAGAACATTCGGATGTCATTGTAGGTTTATTAATATGATCCAGTTTAATTTTGCTATTGATATAATTAATATGCGTTTGCACAAAAATATCTACCCTAACTAGCAGTTTAGAAAAAACATAATTTGTTAATATATTGAATACAGCTTCTACCCCTGCACTGGACGATGGTATACGGCCATTTCCAAATTTTGTTCTTGATACACCTGACTATAGTGGCAATATATTTATATGTTTTAATAAATAGTCTCCTAGTTGAGGATAATAATGCGCATTTACGCCAAGGCCGAAGTCATTTCTTATTTTACTATTTACAATGGAAGAAATATTTTGACCCAATGCTTTCCAGTACCCACTGCCAGTTTCATCGAAATCATTCATGAATCAATAATTATTGCAATTATTATATATATATATATATATATATATATATATATATATATATATACTAGATGACCCGACAGACGTTGTCCTGTATCCACTTCTACGGTTTTTTTTTAAATATCTTATACTAATATTGTATACCACCGCCGTTAACAAAAGCGCCTATTAGAGCAGTGTCACCTAAGAAAGCACCCGCGAGGAATTCGTCTTCGGAAAACAAACAGAAGTCATTAAAAAAATTGGTATTCAAAGCACCTGCGAAGGATGATAAAGAGGTGCGCCATTTAGACCTGTTGTATTTCAAAGTTGAATAACTCTGTCGGTAATTATCAGATTTTGACAAATGAACAAGATTTATTTAGGATATTTCATGCCATTTATTTCAAACCAGGTTTAGAATACAAAGTCGATTAAATGATCACCTTCATTTGATACACAAAAAGCAGCTCTTTTTCGCGCATTCTGCAAAACATTGGCCAGCATTTCAGGCGTTATAGCAGCTATTTCGGCCTGTATGTTACCTTTTAATTTGTCGATTGTCTTCGGCTTGCTGGCATAAACTTTGCTTTTTAAATAGCCCCAAAGAAAAAAGTCAGGTACGGTTAAATCTGGAGAACGAGGCGGCCACTCCAAATAACCATTATTCGACACAACGTGTCCCGGGAACTTGCGCTGCAAAAACTGCATCGTAGCAACTGCGGTGTGGCAAGGTGCGCCGTCTTGTTGAAAATAAAAGTTAGTGAGGCCTTTTTCACGCATTTGCGGACAACCAACAACATCCAACGATAACGTGCGCCGTCGATGGTTTCTCCAACTTTGATAAAAAATGGTCCGATGATGGTTTTGGAGCACACTCCAGCCCAAACAGTAATTTTTTGATCGTGCAGTGGTGTTTCTGTGCTGTAGTAAGTAAAGAGAGTTTGCCGGCCCCAAAAAAGGTTGATGTTGCTCCAAAGACATCCGTTAAACCTTGGAAGGATTTGAGTGTGAAAGAGCAGAAAGAGGTGGCGAAGGTAGCAAAACGTTTTAAGGAGCCTCAGAAGGTGGCACAGAAAAAGGAAGTGGCGAAGAAGGTGGAACCAATTAAAGTTCCAGCGCCGGTTGTCAATGTGGTGCAACCAAAGCCGCCAGCGCCAACAAATATGATAGAAATAATAGAAATTGAAGATAGTGTTGCAGGTTCTCCACGCAAAAATGATATTGAAGATGATTATGTATTCAATGAAGATCCTGGTGAGGATCCACCATTAATCATGCAGTCTCGATTCTCAACTGGCTAAACTTTTTTTAGATAAGAGAAATAAATATGAAAGACGGCAAGAAGAAATATGTGGTAGTAGTGCAAGCAGTGGTGATGATGATACTCCTTTGGTTAAAAAGAAGTGTTTGAATGCAGATATATCTTCTCCGGTATTGACAGCCGAGGGAGCTCCAAAAAAGACGAACGAGAAGACGCCTTATGGTAACTGGTTTACCAATACAGCCATGGCGAGTGGGAGTAAAACTCCGAAATCATTGAATAGCAAAACTGTTACAACAAGTGATCGAGGTGAGAAACGACCGTTCACATCCATCATAGACCCAACCTTCGAAGAAGATGCTGATGGCCCATAGAAGATGCTGATGGCCCAGAGAAGATCCCACATATTCACCAAATGTGAAAGAAGCGAACAATTCCAAAATTGATTTAAATCTAAGCCGTTCTAGCAAAAGTAACAAAAATACTCCAGACAGGGCTGCCAATGCTCAAAGGACAAGACCTCAAGCCAAAACCCCAACTTGCAGGAAACTGTCTAGTAGTGACAGTTCGGGTAATGAAGAGTCTCTAAAATTATATATCGCTGAGTCGAGTTCAAGGCCCTAATGATACTGTAAATAATAAAGTTCGTGGAGGGCAGAAAGCTGAGATGCAACAAGAAACCGATTCGAGCAGCGCTACAAGTTCAACACAAACAGTTCAGGGCTAAACAAGTTCCTGATGATCGCTTAACACAAAAGATGTGGTTGTACCAGATAAATAAGCCAAAAGACGGACAGAATCGGGTTCTAAAGTTGTTAGTTGTTCTTGATCCAGAATTTGTGGTGGAAGAACCACAAAATATACAGCCTCCTCCACTGATTCCCAAAGTAACTCCGCAAGAACAATCTCTATGCGACCAGATACGTCCCAAGTTCAACAAGGACTCAGTGAGATGGTTGTCTAGAATACACAATACAATACTTTACAAGACTTGTCCAACCATAACCTCCATAGGGGCACCTGTAAAAAATATGCAAGTTGAGAATATTATCACAAATGTTACAAATGTTACAAATCAAATTCTAGAAAACCAGGAATTGAGGATGTTTGATAATCTAGAAAATATTAATGGAATAGATTCTTTGTCCGACAGCAGTAGTAGTAGTAGTGGTAATAATAAACCTGCAATTAGAGTAAAGACTCCTGGAGAACTGAATGCTAAGCCTAAAATATTAAATTCTTGTCTGAATGATCATTCATACTTTTTTTAGACGATCAGATTTTAAAGATCTGGTTTCAAAGATTTGCCTAAATGACTAATGGGGATCTTGTTATTCTTTTGGAATATTTTTTTGTGCATTTGTAATTATCGTGAAATAATATTTAGTTACTATTTATACTAAAATAGCTTAATAAGAATTATGTATTTAATTATAAAGCAAGTATTAAGATTAATTTTGAAAATAATGAAATGAACTTGTTGTTATATATTTTAGACTTCAAAAAATTATATGCCCTGAATGTACAAATTTACATTTCTATGATAATCAATCAATTAGGTTTATCCTACCCTCAAGTTCAAAAGTGAAAACAATTTGGGCTCTATATGACATGATAACATGTCTTGAATATTAAATATAGCTTCCATAATAGGGTTCCTTTCTGTAATAAAGTTGTTGTAATTACAATTTTAATTTACTACTTCTACATATGGCATTGTCTGCCTTGCCAATCAATTCTGTCATTTTTTTTGTAACCTTTTCGTAAATATTTTCGTTTTCGTAATTATTATATTTAAACGAGAATCTAAAAAAGAGTTATAGGTAATATACATACAATTTATTACACAAAAGTTTTAATAAATACCAATTGAATTTTCTGCTCCACTCTCTTTCTCCATTCTTTGTCTATGCGAGGAGTTATCGGACAATATAGCAGGCACAGTTGGTGGAGTTGGCAAGCTTTGATCTTGGTCACTGCTCACATCATCTGAAAAGTCGAGAATCATGACTTTTTTCGTCTAATATCTCTGTTTCTTTCGGACTCGTATACTACATCTGACTACTTTTACGCTTCTGTCAACCTTTTTCTGGCTGTGCCATAATCATCTAAATATGGAATACATTTTCAATGTATACATATAAATAATATATACATTCATACGCACATATACACACAAATAATATATACATGCTCACACACACATACAATTTTTTGGATATGATTAATTGTTATGTATACAAACTCACCACAAGAAGCCAAAATTACAAATCACAAAAGATAGAAATTTATGAGAAGAGCTCTCAGACAGCTCCGTTTCTTCTACAGCCTTATCAAATGCTTTATCCGACCGAAAGTGGGGCCAGGCAGCTATCTTTTCATGAAATAAAAGAAAATTTCGTGGAAAAACACGGATGCCATCGGAAAATTCCACCACATGATAAATTCAATTCATCTTATTTGCTAAAACAAAATGTAGAAATAGTAGAATGTATAAAACTTCACACTTAACGATTCAGGTTTTTATAGTTAAATTTATACTTACATGCCATTTTTTCCGTATAAAAATTACTTGTTGACCAGTTCGAAAGAACAACAATAATGATCTTAACTAACAAAAACACTAGCGACGACGTTTACTAAGCGGCTCCTATGAACACTAAGCAATATGATGAAAAAAAAATTGTAGGCGCACTGTTTAATAGAAGCGATAACACCGAACATAGCAAGGAATTATCAAAATTATCAAAACAATGACAATTATTTACAACACTTGGTATATATATATATATATATATATATATATATATATATATATATATAAATATTAAAAGCAAAAATATATAAAACTAATAAATATAAAAATCAGCAAGTTAAAAATCGTTCAGGATAAATGAAGCAAAGGAAGTACGATCTTTGTATCATTTAATTGTCAGATATAATGAATATTTTACTTTTCATATTTTTCATATGCCAAACTTGTACACTTGAAAGTTCATACACTTTATATATACCAATAAATGATGAACGACAGGGTATTGTATAGACATTTTCCATCATTCTAAATCGTTGGCCAATGACAACTGCTTCTTCATTTAAAGAAGCAATTTTGCAGATATAGATGGTGGAGCCATCAATTAATGAGCAGTATCGATCAGCTTCTCTTCTGATGTTGATTACAGCACTTTCACATTTTAGTTTTTTAAATTGTACAATTTCACAGGAAGTGAAAATTGGCCCATCAAAATGTTCTGTTCACATCATAATCATCACATTTATCTTCATATACTTTGTGCGAATGGTATCGTTGATACTCATGTTATTTACGAGCAATTTGTTGCAGGGGCCTTTTTGATTTTTGCATATATTTCTTTAAGGTCTGCATGTAATTTTCAAACTTGAAGGCACTGAAATTATCTAATGAACCAAATCTTCGAACATCATCTGTTAAGTGGATTAAACTATGCACATTGTGTGAAACAAGATGCTCTGCATAAAGAACTTTAACCCATTAACAAAATATGTTAATAAGGATTTACTATAATCCAATAAAAATTCATCAGGTGAGTCACGAGAACTTAAAATTGTGATAGCAACATGCAGACTTAGAAAATTATTATAAAAATCTGTTGATATTACGGATTTAAGGACAATTGAGCCTCATGTATATAGCAGAAACTGCCTATATTCTGTAGCTTTCTGCGAATTGAGGAATCTCAGAGATCGTGGGCGCCTACAAAATTCAACAGAAATATTTTTCCTCGTTATTCTTAATTTATCAGATATTTTTAATTTGTGTAGTACCTATTCTACACATTAAATCACTTCTGATTCATATATCAAGCAACTTGCTCATAACACCTATGCATACGAGGTGCATATAATCTAAGGGAATGTTCGAAACAAAACCTGTATTAGAAATTTTCATCAATCTTGAAGAATTGACGAATTGAAAAATAATGAGATCATGTACACCTGCTGCATCCGCATCTGCGCGTTATAGTAATATAAAAGTTGATCTATTTTGAAAATATATTAGTTTATTACTTTCACTATTAGAAGTGACGCTCTCTGAAACTGATAGCGCTGCACTTTTGTTTCCTCAACTCCCCGCCAAACTCCTAATGTGAGGTGTATTCGGAATCTACAGCGGGTTTTCTCGCCGACTTATATGTGTTTAGATCGAATATCAAAGTTAAGATAGTTTCCAACACTTCAATACTTGACATTTAAAAGTTATTTCTTACCATAAAACCCGAAAAATGTAATTTTATTTTTAACCCATTTCGATTAACGGGAGTTTGCTTCGCCTCTTGAGCGGTATCGCGGAACTTCATATGTTCAGGAGGCCACCACATTTCTGTAATGTTATCAGTATTCAGTATTATTGTCTTCTACAATCAACCATTTAGATGAAACCTCCATCGTAAATTCCTTCATGTGGACAACAGCAAAACTTTTCATTAAGCTGTCAATAAATTAATAATGTGCAGTGAACGTTAAGTAATTCTGTATGTACATAAATAAATGTATCAATTGTATGTAAATTGACGGGGCCATTTTTTCTTGGTGTTTCTTCTTCTGTACTGCTTCAATAATAATATGAACTCAAAATAATACTTATTTACTAGACGCATCATTTTAAACCTAAAAATAACGCTTTGCTGTTCTTAGAAGTCTTACCACTATAGGCATAAGAAATATAAAATATGAAAAATTCACTGTTTCTACTTTTCAATGAGCATGACTCTCGAAACTTCACTTCATACATATGTTTTTTCATTTTAATAAAATGATATTTATTACAATTTTACAAATATAATTAGAGTTATACATTAGAATTCAGAATATTTTTTTATTTTATAATTTTTTTGGAACAGCAATCAGAACCTGATGCTGATTTGTGCTGATGTTGACTTAATACTAGTCTGTTTGACAGATGGCAACCCAGTCAGTTGTCACATCTCTGATATATTATTATTACAATTTCTGTAATAGGGCGAATATTTTTAATAGTGCAGCAATGCCGGGTGAGGGCTATTTTCACTTGGAAACATATTACTATCTACATTTCCAAATGAAAATCGTTGTCGGTGTTGCCTGACAACAGGCTGCTCGAAGTGGGTATCGAACCCGGGACCTCTGAAACAAGTCCCGTCGCTCTTAACCGATTACCTACGGGCGAGCCCATTCAGAATATAATATTAAAATTATAATTTTATTATTATATTTGGTTAAGGGAATATATAGTTTTTGTGTATTGTATTCTAACATCCCGCCATCATGTAGTAACACAGTGCATAAACACACTTTCCCGAGTTTTCTGAATCTATATCTACAAATAATACTACAAATCTACAAATATAAATCATACAAATCCATCCAAAATATAATTGGTAGTTCGAAATCATTGCTCTCTGATAGTTCTAATTATAACTGCTTATATTACAAAAACCGAATATGTTTTTATTCGTTTTCTCTTCAAATTTCTAATTACTTTTTTACTTTTTAATGTTGCTTTATTTATCCAAATAATTTTACAATACAAATATAATTTTTGTTTAATACATACCTATCTCAGGTAATGGGATATCACTGTATTATATCTATTAGTTAGTTAGTTAGTTAGTTTATATATTTGAGGTTTATATTATCTTTAGTCATATGTTTACATGAAAAACTGCTATAAAAAACATGTTTCTTACTATAGGCCTTACATACTAAAATCTATCACTTAATTATTAAATATTAACCTATAACTAACTAAATAACAAAACAAAGATAAAATAAAAAAAAATATTAATATACGTTTTTATCTTCATATGTAAGAAATTATAATATATATGTGTGTAAATACACAGACATATTCATATATTGTCGCAGACACATATATTTGATTGATCTCCTAAATAAGTACAAATAGTATTCACGATAATTGATTTGAGTAGTTTTCAAATTTATTTTTCAAATTCGTTTGATATTAGTCGTAAAGATATATTTTGGACTTTTTGTATAGTATGAATTATTGTTTTGTTGTTATCAGCCCATATGTGAGCAGCGTGCGTCAGGAGGGGTCTGATAAAAGCAAGATATATTCGTCTTTTATTTTTCGAATTTAATTTAGAGTTTGAATTTAGAAATGAATGTAGTTTGTGAATTGCACCAATGGCCTGTCCAGCTTTTATGTTTATATGATCATTAAATTTTAATTTACGATTTAAATTAAGTCCTAAATATTTGACTTTTTCAATCCATTTTTTTGCATTGCAAATTTCTAATTTTGCACTAATAGATAATGAACACACACAATAGATAATGAATGATCACACAATTGTAACATTCAAACAAAAATAATTTTAAGCAATGCCTTCTATATATACGAGTCTATTTGATATAGTAATGAGCTTTAAAAATTATAACTGTAATCTTAATTTCAGAATTTATTATGACATTTGTTTCAGAATTGTATGCATATCTAACTATAACTCCCGATAACTATAAATAAAACAGCTGTAATAAATATAAAATTTATTAAATTTTTTTTTTAAATCTTTTCTAATAGCATTATCATTGCAATTCCTATATTGATTGTTTGGTGAGTCTCCGGCAGCACAAGGTGGACATTTTACATTAGAACATTCGGATATTATTGTAGGTTTATTAATATGATTCAGTTTAATTTTGCAATTAATATAATTAATATGCATTTGCCCAAAAATATCTACCTTAACTAGCAATTTGGAAAAAATATAATTTTTTGATACATTGAATACAGCTTCCACATCTGCACTGGGCGATGGTATACGGCTATATCCAAATTTTGTTCTTGATACACCTGACCATAGTGGCAATATATTTACATGTTTTGTCTTCTAGTTGAGGATAATAATGCGCATTTACGCCAAAGCCAAAGTCATTTTTAATTTTACTATTTACAATGGAAGAAATATTTTGACCCCATGCTGTCCAGTACCCACTGCCAGTTTCTTTCGAAATCTAAAATAAAATGTACAAATAATTATTATATTATAAATATATTAATATTATTATAAACATATATATATATATGTGTGTGTGTGTGTGTGTGTGTTATTTTAAAAATAAGTACCCTAGTCAATCCGTTTGTATTGAAGTCATTGTATTATCATTCAGTTCTATTTTTTCCTGCAACACAGTTTGAATAACTTTTTCCTTTGCCATTTCACAATGTGTTTTGGCAATAATTTTATTAAAGTCTTCGGTCTTTAGTTTGCATATAATCAATATAATTGCAACAACCACGGCAGCTTGTTCTTCATGTTCACTTGATATCAACCAATTTTTTGTACAATTTGGTTATACATGAACGAAGGGATTTTAAAAAATTGTGTATAACTTAATATAGCATGATGGTAAATTTGTAGCAAATCGACATGCGTCGGCATATTTTACAATTGTATTGTAATTGGCGAATGCCCTCACGCAAGTTGCCAAAAGTGCTTGCGACTGATCACAGACAACTTCCTTCGGAATAGAAACTCCAGATCGCACAAATTCCATTAGCCACGTCTGTATGGCTATCGTATGATGCGCTCCTGATAACATTTGAGCTACTGGAAATGTTCCACTGTCGGTGATAACTACACATTGATATAAAAAAATATTTTTAGTCAGTTGTCCATTAAAAAGGTTTATTTTCTCTACAACTCCCCCGGTTGCGTCGATTATTAAACAAAGGTTGTTTTTTGATTATAATCGTTATATAATTGTTTCTGGAAATTCGTAAAGTAATGAACAACAAATAGATTTAATGCAGTATTAAGTTTTGAGTTTTTATATTCGCTAAGTTGCATATATTTTAGGGATCCTTGAATGCATGCAATTTCCTTTTGAATGACTTGAATACAAGTTTGGAAGTTTCATACCATCGTTTTGTATTATTTTGTTAGCCACAATAAATTGTATCACCAAATGCTAGGTTGCAAAAAATTTTGATTCCAGATTTTTTGATATCTACGAACTCTCCTTTAATCATCGATTACAAGAACCTTCAAATACAATGTTTTCTATAAAAGTATTGACTATATGGTTTTTGAAGTTGAAAGAACGATTTATATTTTCGTTACACCGTAATTTTTCAACCAACATTATCTGCCACTAATTAAAGAAAGTTTAGATCCTTTTCTTATGACTAATAAATCCAACTAAATCATTTTCTCTAATTTTTATTTGTATAGTTTTACCATCACATCCACTATCATGCGACACTTTACTCAAATTCGATTCTTTGCTGTCAGAATTTTAAGCGTATTATGTCCTGGATACATTTCCCGAAATAATTTCTTATTATTTTTTATAAATGAATAAATTGCGTTTTTACATTAACTTTGTTTGCTATTTTTATCCCACAGTTTATCATTTTTGGATATAGTTTTATTATCGAAAAATAAATATTGTTTATATTTGTACGCCGCACATAGAATTGTTTCATAATTAGATTTTCTTGGTTTCCGTGTTGAGGAGCCATATTCCAAATATATGACAAAGTAATATAAAGACACACAAACTGAATATAAATATAATTAACTCAAACTAATTGCAATTATAGTCTTCACTGTTGTTCCAAGTATATGTGGTATTTTACACGTAACAGAAACTGCATTGGAATTTTGATTTACAAAGGCACTAAAAGATGCCTGCTAATGAATCGTCTTATTTTTTAACTTTCAAAGTGCAGCTTTTGTGATTCACCTTCTAAAGCGATATATTTCTGTTCTTTATGAGTCAAATAATGTTTATTTGCAGTCGCATTTTTAAGTATTTAACACTGAATTGCACAACAAACACAAAATCTTACCTTTCTCAGCAGTACAGAAAAAATCTAACATTCTACATTAAATGTTCTGTTTTTATCACTTATCTTTCTTTTCTCACAATTTGACACGATGGATAAAAAAAAAACTAATATTAAATAATTTTTTTAACAAAATTTAGAAATTCAATAAAACCGTGTAACTATTATAAGCTCGCACTGTTAACTAAGCAACAGGGTAGCATTGCGAGATGCAAGTCAGAGACAGATGCTACCAATAAATATCGATGTAAACATATTGTCTCCTAACATGTGGTTAATGTATATTTAATATATGGCTTCAACCCTCATGTGAGTCAAAGTCTGCGTTTCAGGCTAGCATCTGACGTCATGTTGCAATATGACTGTCTTTGGTAGAATTTTATGCGTAATTATCATGACGTTGATGTACAATAGTTGTTTGAAAGGAACTTTACCATTTTGTACTATGTGGCGAAGAGTAAAGGATAACTAAATAGAGATCATGTTTTTCTAGGAAATTGTCTTTCGTACCGGTTTTTTGTTGTACAAAATATCAGCAGCTTTACTTTTAATATTTCAAATATCTTGGATATTTGTGAAAGATGCTCTCTGTGATGAATTTCCACAGCATCTGAAGTCGCTTGGCGCAATGTTTATTAAAAAGTCAATTCATTACGCTGCACACGAACAATCTATTACTTCGAAGGAACAGCTATAATTTATTATTAAAATGGCTATATCAGCCTGATATAAATTAAGTTAATTGAAAAATAAGTGAATGGCTTAGTAAATATTTAGTATTTATCTGTAAAAGGTGTATTGCAAGTACTGATAAAATCAGAATTAAAAGAGTTATAATATAATTAATCCGGTGGGTGGTGACGAAGTGCAAATTGTTTTCACTTCTAAAGATTAGCCTATTTCCGACACACGTCTTTTTCCTCTTTATTTACTGCAATAATTTTGTTGATCGTAGGTTGAATAGAACACATGTGAACAGGATTTGATAAATTAATTTACTTTAAATATAAACTTAAGTAATAATGTATATTGAATTATTAGTGAAAAAAAAATTATATTTAGACCGTAAATTATTTAAAGCCAGTTAAAATATGGTACGTAATTATAAAAATTATAGGCAACGTTATTGAAGCAATTATTTTGGGTAGAAAAATCCAAGGTGATATTGTACCTATACCGCGAATGCTATATAATAATTCTTTCTGAGTTTGTTATACCTTTTAAAAGACTTCAATTTTCAACACGTGTGTCTTATGCTATGACCATAAATCACAAAGGCAGACGATGATTTTTTGTGTGATAAATTTGGAAAATCAATGTTTTAGTCGTGAATAAACAAAAAATCATCTATTTATACATCCACATCTATAGGTATGACTGAAAAATTGTATAACCCTTGTTATTAAAATAAATTGAGCTATTGAAAATAAATTTGCAGTGTATAATTTTTAATATACAATTTTATTGAACATTTTTTAATATTTGTTAAATGGATATTAAAGTTTTAACTGTGGGAATTGAAAATAATCATTTTATTTGAAACAGTTTCTACATTCAACATCACTCATATATGGGTGTAAATAGTAATTCGAAAACCATAATGATTATTTTCAACTGAACGGTATAAATATTAGTATAGGATATTAAAAAAACGTAGATGTGGGTACAGTACAACGTCTACAGTTGACCGGTATATATATATATATATATATATATATATATTATATATATGTAAGACCTGAAAGTAAGACCAAAACCAATTTTTTGTGTGTGTTTTTTTTTAATGGCAAACAATCAAAATTAGTAACATAATATATTCATGGGTTGTTAACAGTGATATTACTTCTATAGCGCTGCTTCGCAAATCTGAAAAATGCCAACGAAAAACCTGTTGGGCTGCAGCTAAAAGAAAGAAGTTATTAGTCACGGTTAATACATACTTCTGACTTATATTTTAATTTACTGCAAAAATTATCTTTCATAGTCTTAATTAAAAATAGACCTTGCAGTGGGAAATTATCCCGTCTGCCACACCAAGAGCACTGCGCAGCCAAGTCCTTAGTGAATAAATTTTTAAAAAAAAATTTACTAAAGTCTGCTTGCTCCCTCCGATGCGAGTAAGATACTTTAGATGAAAATATAGTATTGCAAAATTAAATTGAAAATTTTTTGTGTAGTTTTTAGAGGAAATAACTGTACACAGATGCCGTCTTCCTCCTGCTGGACACTACTGCGAGGTAGCGCCTTTATCTCAGTTAAAAGAGAATCATTGTAAATTTTATTTTCCCTTACGAAGTATCCATCGAGACATCTACAGGCAGAGGTTCTCTTGATCAACAGTACTCCGTTGTTTATTTATGGCCTGCTTCTTCCTTGCCATCTGCCCGGAATTTAAAATTAAATTGAATTCATCAGCTGCAAAAGCATTAGTCAAATAAATAAGATACAAAGAATTTTATAAAAGTAACTACTTACAATAATTTTCCTCTTCCTCTTCATCTTCAAATACTTTTTTGGTCCTCTTACGGTGACCCCTTCCTCGCGGCTCATCGCTTTGCGAAGCTTTGCTATCCGCTGCCGCTCTTTTAGCCTTTTCATACGAAGCTAAGAATTCAAAGCAAATAAATATCACATAAACAGATAGTATATGAACACTACAACCTATGTCCTAAAAAAAAGCAACTTACGAAAATATTTCACCGCCTCCCATTTTCTCTTTGGTAAAAAGTGGCCCAACATATACGCTGAAAAGTGTTTTGAATCCTTCGGGGGACCAACACTTAACAATTTGCCGTTCTCTTTTATCAGCCAATTGGCTGAGACCTCCGATCTATTGAGTTTCCCCTCAAAATCAACAACAGCAAAAGGGCATGAACTAAAAAAAACATTCTATTATAATTATATTATAACTAAAATATTATATTTGTATTATAGCTAAAAGAAATTGAATGCTTGTATCATTAAAACACATGCTTACAAAATGGTCGAACAATGACATTACCTCCATCATGTAATATATATTAAATATATATTATAATTATACTCACGATTTAGGTGTTTCCATTTTTCTGTTTTTTTCTCTAGTGGCGAATAGCAAATGAACTCCCAAATAGAAATGATCATTTTCGTCGGACACAAACACTTTCTCCATTTTCTGCTAATGAATGCTTACACATGAAGTTCGTCACTATCACCAACTTTACAACAGTGTCAAAAAATAACTCTGTTCCGCATGAAGAACACTTCACACTTGTTTTATTTTTCATATAGTTTATGACAGGTTATGACTTATTTTCATGCCTCGCATTATTTCTTTAGTGGCACAAGCGTAATTGTTTTTAATCCGAGAATATATAAAATGGATAAACGTAAAAATTTCGCTGATTCATCTAAGAGAAAAGTCCAACAAATTTTAAAGCAAAAAGTTGATATTTTCAAAAGTTTTTGAATGGAAGCGTTCAGAACTCTTCATCAACTAGTAGTACAAGAGGTACTATCGAAGACGTAGTCGAAGTAAGTTCAGTTTCTCAATTAAATATCGGATGTTTGGTTACACTTCCATTTCAAGAAACAAGAATAGAAATTGCAGAGCGATTCATCGCCAATGACGAATCGCCAGATCTGCAAGCTTTGCTACGAAAATGGGTAAGCGAAGAACGAATAAATGTCAATAGCATGAACAAGTTATTAAAAATTTGCCGTCAATTTAATGATCTAGACTCGGTGCTATCTGCTGATATAAGGACCTTAATGAGAACAAAAGGAATCCTTAATACGAGATTGAGGAAATAAATGGAGGTTCCTATGTACATCTTGGAGTTCAAATGGAGTTCTTGATGCTATGAAAAAGCTTCAGCAAAAGATGGGTCTTGTAAATAGTGGTGTACATTCGAGCATTTGATGGCAAACAAAAATTATCTTTTTACATATAATATCTTTTATTATAAGAATTTATTAGTATATGTAAGGCCGCAATTATTAGGTAAATCGTTTGAAATTATGAAGTGTTCTAAATTCACTTTTATAATTTCATTATTACTGTTGAATAGTAGTGCTGGATAAGTATCTTGTTTTTGTGGTCTCCTTAGGCCTTTATCTTCGTGTAGTCTATTTACTAGCTGCTGAAGAGGTTTCCTCGAATTTTTTATCATTCCGCGTATAGTCTTCAAATAATTTTCTAATGGAAAGCAGCTAAAACCATTTAGAATGCACCCAAATGTCTTTTACCTCATTAGCTAAATGAAGAATAGCATGGATATTGAATGAGAGTTTATTTTCCCCATATATGTGGAAAATCTTTCACAAATTCAAGTAGAAGTTTGTTTTTCATGTCGTTATACAATAAACAAACTTCATTTGTACACAAATTCTCATCCCCAAGCTCAAACTAATAAAGTTGTTGTATATGGCGTCATTTAAAAATGGTTGTAAAATAATCATGCAGTATACAATAAAAATTGAAGAAATTCTGTAGCTTTCCAACGTTTGTACTCGGTTAAGCTACGCGGGCGTCTGGAAAACTCAGGAGGTATACATGGTACTATTTTTTCTATATGTTCATCTATGGGTTTATATAACTCTCAATAATTCTGACATCCCTCCAACGTCTATCCATAATGAAAGAAGACGCTTCATTGCTCCTAAACAAACTATATGCATGTAATCAAGAGCAACAACATCTGATACCATATAGTATAGTTTTGAAAGTCTCGTTAGCTCTTAGAGGAGAATCTGTCTCAGTTAAAATAACATGGTCATAAAATCCCCTTCCTGGATGCACTTGGAACAGCTAAAATAACCGTGGTGATAAAAGATCGCGCAGGACTATCTTAGACAATTTTAGTCAACTTAACGGTATATTTTGAATTTTCAAATATTATTCAATTTTCCAAAATGCTTTTCATCTCACAAACAAATTTGGAAAGATAAATGTTTCCATCTTGGTTTACCTAATCCGTGATGAACACCCACAACAAAAGGATCTGCCTTTTCATCATCTATCATAGCAAAATTGGCCAAAAACAACTAGCAGAACTTTTCGATAGAGCCATGCCATCACAATTCATTTGCAGATAAATGTTTCTGTACAGATACACCACTATTTACAAGACCCATAAATTCAAAATGCTATGTATTAAAATTATTAGTACCAAAAAGTTTGAGAAGATTGAGGTGGACATAAGTCAAATTTTCAATAAATATTTATTATTGCCTTATTTTAAATCTGATACTTTTGTTGTTATGCCATTAATTCATGCTTAGATTATAAACGATTGTTTTATTTTATGTACAGAAATAAAATTAGTGCAAAAATTCATTATTTATTTTATGCTTTCATTGATTGTTTTGAAATATTGTCAATTTTTTTAGGATCAATGTTATATATGCAATCGTGTATATCTTGTTTAACTACTTTAAAAATTTAATATATAATATATATATATATATATATATATATATATAATATAAATATATTTACGATTTTAAATATGATTGTGCATTCAATTTTAGCTAAAGATTTTTTTTTTGAGTAATTCCGTTATTTTCTACTTTTGCAAAAAAAAATTAAATCTGATTCAAACTTAACCCACAAAACTTAATAATATTTTGATTTAAAAAAAAATATCAAAAAAAGTTGTGTATGTAAGATATATGAAATAAAATCTTCATTTTCCTTTCGTAATATTTTTTGCAGGAAAATTAATATTTATGTAATTCTTTCGTAATATCTAATTATGTAATGTAGATTACATATTCTTACACTAAAATTACGTAATATTACGTAACTGGTTTAGTGGGTATATATATATAGATCTTATCATGACACGAGTTTTTGTTGCTGGTAAAAGTATAGTCCCTTTAAAGACTGATGACGTTTTCGAATTTATCGATTTTGTTAATAGTAGTCACTATGCTTTTAGTATTTTACATCCTGATGAACATCCTAAATTATTAAGATATTTAATTTATATAAAACTAGAGAGTCGCAATATTTGGCATGTTCAGCACAGAAAGTTGACACATTCCCAGAGCTCACAGAGTACTTTCAAGATTGGGTGATAAGTAGATGGGTAGTTAATAAATATAACATTTATTGACTCCCTTTCCAG
>NW_020537210.1:0-14250 GCF_003426905.1 Ctenocephalides felis | reverse complement strand
GTTTTACTCAAATTATTGAAATGCTTTCTTAGACTTACGAAACTGTTGTAGGTTCGATTATTTTAATATGCTATTTAATATCAACACTTAATCAAATACCCAAATAGCAATAAGTTACTTAACAAAAAAAACAAACATCTAACAAAGCACAACATAGGGTACAAATCTTCAGTGACATCCAAACTTTAACATTTTTAATAATATATTTTTATAAATGATCCAGTTATTTTTATAATAGTCTGGAATTTCAATTTAGTGAACGCTTACCAACTTAAAGTATCAATCTATCTCAGTTAGTTGTTTCAAGAAAATTTTCATTGCATTTCATTGCGGAACAATAAATCATGTCTTAAGCAACGTGATAAATTGTATGGTCTTTGATAGTAGCACCTCTTTATGTTTGCAAGATAGAACTCGTACTTACTTTATATTAAATGGCATTGTCTGGCTAAGGTTTCTTTAACAATGACAATCCATCTGATATTTCTTAAAATGTCATTAATTTTACTATTTGTCTTTCATTCAGTATAATTTCTGTAGATTGCTGGGTTGATAGCATATGATTCAACAAAGACACAAATTAATCAAATGACTATTATTTTATATTCCTAAATAAATTATGTTGTACAAAACCTTTGATATTTAGATCTTCATTTTATAGTCAAAAATTATTGTTTAAGCAGTCAGAAGTTTAGACAACATACCATGCTTTATTACCTTTTTTAGATATATGGTAGAGCGGGGCACAAAGAACCAATTTGTCTTATGCTGTTTAAACTAAATGGACTATAAGAAAATGGTTAAATGCGGAGTACCACAAGGAACTGTCCTAGAACCACTTACATATCTGATTTATATTAACAACTTAAAAGAAAGAACAAAGTAGGTATTTACATAATGTACGCAGATGATACAATGATAATATACGCAGATAAAAACCGAAAAAAACTCGAACAAAAAATAAACGATGACTTAAAGACCTATACAACGTGGCGAACCAAAAACAAACTAACAATAATACAGAGAAAAAGAGGTTGATCCGTGCTCTTAATATGTTGGACAAAATATTGTATCTAATCATATACATACACACCCATGCATCCATTTTTTCTAAGGTATGCCAAAATGTTCAGAATGCTTTGAAGCGTTAAGATTATACAAATTTTCATTTTCTATGTTTTGTGATTACTACACCTTCGCCTACGTGAATTTCATAATAAATATTATTATTCTATTGAAAACCATTCAATTGATTTCGCCATTTTCTCCCATAAAAATCCTGACTCGCGCAACAAAGCAATTACAGAAACTGCGACTTACGGGTGAAAACACTGAACAATAACTATGTCAGATGATAGTCATCGCTAATATAACAGATGATCTACGCATTTGTTCTCATTTGACGTATCTGTCATTTCCTACCTGAATTTCATTTCACGCCATATATGTATGTTTAGTACCCATGAAAAAAAACAACCTGATGTAAATATATGTACCCACATTGTCATAGAATTGCCTTATTACACCGCTCGCTTTGGCTTGAATGCATGCGTGTATATTCGGCGGTGATGGGATGCTGAATAAGTTGTGATTTTCAAAGAGACTTTATGTAAAAATACCTGACAACATTTTTTTATCTTAAATGTTGTTTATGGTCTTATATCTTGTATATGCTCAACCGTGTATAATATAATATAATGGGACTAAAGCATCACAATGCGCTTTCTGCTCATAAAGTTATAGGAAGTAGGATGATATTGAAAATTTTCAATCCATTGTCGATTATACATGAGTTGATTTTTTCTTAACTTAAGACAAGTTGCTTAAACTTTCTGATATGTAAATAGTTGACTTAATCAATAAGAAGAGAGTCTTGGCTATTTATATAATGTTTTCAAATGGTAATTTCGAAGATAAAATTTTCACTTTTAGTAGGAACTAATCAATGTATTTTTCAATTATTCATGCAGAATTGTAACAGGGTAGAGCGAGGCACAAAGGCCTAATTTGACTTTAAGTAATTATACTGTCTAAACCAAGTGAACTATATAACTTGTGAACAAGTAACTATCGAACTATGTTTAACAAAATTCAAGCTAATTCCTGATTATAAAAATGTGTTTTTTTACTATTTTTCTAAAAATTTTCATCTGTCTCTTTTGACCCCATGGGCTAGGGAAGAAACAGACGCAGTGTCTTAATTTCAAATCTATGAAGAATTGACAAAATAATAACTATATTATTTGAACAATGCAAAATATAAATTTTTTGGCCCCATATTTCACAATCATTACACTCTATATAACTTTGAACTGCTGTTGTGTCAGAAATATTTATCAGCATAGTTGGAATTAACTATTCATTTAATTTATCTTTTTTAAAACTGCTTTCTTAACTTTTTTGTTTACTATTTGTCGATTATCTTATTGCTTACACCTTGCCACGGTAAAGTACTCTTGGGCCCCTTTTCGTCATCAAGATGTTGTTTGATTTAATGCGATGGTTTCATTTATTTTTGCCCAATAATTTTAAATTAAGTTGTTAAAATTTCTTCACTTTCCTTACTTTTGAGGTATAGGTGGTGGATCTTTTTACCTGCGAACCTTAAGCTCCGCCTTACTCCATAGATACTTGCTATATATATAAAATGGAATATATTTAAAGAATTTAACTACTATTATTTTCTAATTTTTTTTATTATCATGACCTGTATTGTCAAATTAAGGTTAATATTTTTAATTTATTTAAGCATTTAAATACGAAGAAACGGCCCGGCCGTTTTGCTCAAAACTAATTACCACTTCTTCCAACCAGTAATTTTCGAACACCTTTTAAAGTTCGCAAAACGGGACAAAACATTTTTCTGCTAATTCTAATTCATATGATTGTCTCGCAAACTAATCAACATAACATTAACGTTATTTATATCAGATTTTCAGTCGTTTTTTTGAAACATCTACGAAATGGCATACTCGGCTCGAAATCATCGCGAAGGAGACAAGTGACAAAGTATTTCACACTTTTTGGGTAAAAATTCAATATTATTATTATTATCGACTAAAACTTTCTCATTATTAAATATTTTTTTATGAAAAATGTCAATATAAATTTTGCAAATTTTGAAATTACATTTCAGTTTATAATTGTCCATTAACTCACATTTGATAATATACAAGTTCTAGCTGTGAATATTCATTCTTTCTGTTAATTTAAAAATTATATTTTGCTGTAATTAATAATTATAAAAAATTTGAATATGAAGAAACAGTCTACTAAATACTTTTGCCAAAGGTTATTGTCACACAACTACTAGTTTTTGCTAAATTCTATCAGTTTGTGGTAAAAGGTTAACTGCTACATATTTTACGCATTAATAAATAACTCATTTGCTTAATTTTTATCGAGTGAAATCCATTAGATTACATAAAGTCTGAATTTATTAAAAAGTTTTTGATATGGATCATGATATATTCAGTTTCTTTTTATTATAGAATTTTGTACGCAGTTAAGAAATGAATAAAGGTTGATAATTGTTTTGTAGCGTAAAGTTCAAGTAGATGTTGTTGCTTATGAGATATTATTATTCATCAATATCGGTTATAGACAGTATAATATATATTATTGAATCTTGACTCAGAAACTCTATTTATGATTGTATTTTTTTAATGTTCATATTTTTCGGTTGTTGGTACAGATATCTTAAAGCAAGGTTCTAAATTTGACATCGTCAGATTTACCTTGGAGATTTTGAAACTCAGATTCCAATTTTAAAACCATGCTTCGAGGTGTTCTTCATAAATTTATTTATAGACAAATTTGAAATGTGTACCTTGTTCAACAATGTCCTTTGAACGAAGAGTTCAGGTGTCAATTTTTTGGATATTGTTCGAATTGTGGACTTCCTGTTTTGTCTAGATTAATTAATAAAATAAATACTTTCGTTAATATTTAAATATTATCTATTTAAAACATTAAATAATGTAGTAAGTAATAAATTTTGGTTTTGAAATTTTGGAAGATAAAAATTTATTTTTAGCACCATGTTTTTTGCATATATTCATTGCCGATCAAATATACATTATTTTTAAGACAAATTGCTGGTCTTTATGCATTTAAAGAGTTATCTCCAATATGATAACTCTTTTTTGACAGTTTATTAAGAACTTATGTCCTACTTTTTTAGTCTTCCATTAGGAGATCCTCACCAAATTATCTTCGATATATGTATTTAAATTGTTATATGTTTCTGTATTTTTGCATTTAAATTTCTGTATTTGAATTAGTTTATATTTCTGTTCAATTTTTTTGTGGTGTGCCCTATGCATATTAACTCTTTCTTGGACGGTGATGACATCTTGTTTCATCTTCTCCTCCTTTGATTATATCCAGGATTTTTTTTTTCCATGTGATTACAAAAAATTTAATATAACTTGTTTCCATTTTGGTTCCAAAACCTATAATTTTAGCACACTTTCAGTTGATAAAAATGCTGTTTTAATAATAAAAATCGTTTTTATAGCTTTTTACCAGTAAAGCATAAAATGTTATTCTAACTATATATACTAAACTTTGATCTGATTAGTATAAAATAATATACAAAACATTTCCATTCTGAATCTGAACTTCTGAACAAGTTTTGGACTCTGAACAAATATAATATAATAAATTGCAACTAATTTTGGTAATGAATTATAAATATTTTTAAGGAATCACAGTTAATAATACTATTATTTTAATCAATTATTTTTACTTTATATATCTAAAAAGTACGTTGTTGTTTTAAAAAAATATTTGTTTTATTTGCCATGTTTGTTATGTTTTTTGAAGTAATTTTTCTAGATATAATAGTAATACACTTGTGTTAACGGTTTTCCGATATACTAAATATTTTTCTTTTTTCATAGTTTTGGAGAGTTTATATTGAAGCAGTTAGTCTTTCATCATCGGTGCATATCTCGGGCCATGTCACAGGGTTTTAAAAGCCTTTAAACCAGGAAAACTCATGAAAAACCATTCCAAGTGAATTTGGCACAGGTATTTAATCTTGTTTTTTTTTCATTCAATTTTATTTGCAATATGTATATATATATATATATATATATATATATATGATTTAGTTGTTATTTTGATGGTTGGCGTTTGGCTTTTCTTTGTTGATGTATCGCCCTCAAGAACTCACTCATATATATATATATATTATATATATATATATATATTAGGGTGGTCCTTTAAATGGTCATTTTCGAATTCCTTGCTCCCAGGGCTCAAATGGTTCCAAATTGATAAAAAACAATTCTCTGAAAAGTTTTAGCTTTAATATTAACGTTTAGATAGAGCGCAATTCAATCAAAGTTTGTATGGAAAGAGCATGGAAAAATTTGAAAATTAAAAAAAAAATGTTTTAGGTGTAACTTAGTGAAAAGTGAATGAGTTTTATTCATTCATTTGTTCGCTAAATACATTTTAAAAAACATTTTTAAAATTTTTGAAAAATTTCCATGCTCTTTCCATACAAAACTTTGATTGAATTGCGCTTTATCTAAACGTTAATATTAAGAGCTAAAATTTTCAGAGAATTGTTTTTTATCTATTTGGAACCATTTGCGCCCCTGGGAGCAAGGAAAATTCGAAAATGACTATTTAAGGACCACCCTAATATATATATATATACATATATATATATATAGCAGAGAATGCTGACAGGTTATGGTGAAATAAAATTGATTACAAATTAGCAATTGTGTAAAAAGATGCAATTTTGTAAAAAATTGCGAACAAAAAATTCTCTTACATATGCTGCTTATTAATAAAACTGGAATATTCTTTTGCATAAGCACAGCTTTCTTTGTTAATATAAATCACATAGAAATAATTTTTTATAAGAAAATTGACGGTTTCCAATTGCCATTTCGAGAAATATGTTTTTTAAAAAGGTTTTTACAAGTGATGCCTTCGTTTTAAAATTAACACGTTATTTACATTTTTTCCATACTAGATATCCGTGTCATAATAAAATATTTGAAAAATTTTAAAACTATAGCTAGAATTAAAATAGAAATCTAAATTATTTTTGATATTCAAAAATTTTTCTTTCCCCAAAAGCAGCGTTTCGTCAACACAAACTGAAAGTTTTTTAAATCATTCAAATCAGATGTTAAGTTCTATCAAAAACCTGTCATTTTTTGCATATTAGCTCCATATTCCGACACGGCTAGACCTGCCTTTGCAAAAAACTAATGAGCGCATTTCCCTAAGAATAGGAAGAAACATTTTCTTGAAACCATTCAAATCGTTTGATCTAGGCGTTGGAAAACGTAGACGAAAAATTGAATCCATACATGCATACATACACACATCATTTGTTTTAAGGAAGGTCAAAATGTCCAGAAACCTTCAAAACGCGAAAATATCAATTTTGATTTTGATTTTTGAAAGATTACAATAACTTACCCCACGTAAAATTAATAAAATTCATATAAAAAGTTTCTATAGAAACTTTAAATATATTTAAAAAAAAAACGAGAAACGAGTAAAACTAGTACCATATAATACGGGGGTCGGTGTATATATATAACCAATTTATTTTATATCGATTTTGTTGAAAACTAGTGGGGTGGGTGGCATCGTGCCTTAAGGCAAATTGCTGGAACTTCCCGTACCGTAACGAAACGTTCGAGGAATATTGAATGTTTTCAAATAGATTATTATAAATATTGTATTATTGTCTAATATTTATAAGAATTATATAAATTTTTTTTTCCAAAATCAATTATTTTGTTAAGACAAGCAGAAAGTTCTTTGAATCAATTGAATCGGACGCTTAGTTCTCTCAAACACTGCCATTTTTTGTACATTTAGCTCTGTATCTCCGAAATGGCTGGGCCTGCCTTTCGAAAAACTAATAACCCTTTCTCCCAATCATTACTAATGGAATGTTTTTTAGATAATTCAAATCGGATGCTCCGTTCTCTCAAAAACTCGATTTCTATTTTCTGCATCTTTGCTCCATATCTCCGTAACTGGGACCTTCTTTGCCAAAAAACTAATCAGCTCTTCTCCTTATTATAGAATCGAATGTTTTTTGAACCATTCAAATCGGTTGATCGTACGCCCGAAAACGTAGACGAAAATTGTATCCATACATACATACACACAACACACACACACAACACAACACACACACACAACACACACACACCACATCCATTTTTTATGAGGTATGCCAAAACGTTCAGAAAACCTTCAAAACGTCGAGAAATTAAAAATTTTCAATTCCGATTTTCGGCCCATTACAATAACTTACCCTACGGGAAGTTAAAAATGGAACGTAAACCACTGTTTGCACTTGCTCTCTAGAAACTTCTTTGAGCCCGACTAAGTTTATACGATCCTGTAGTTTTATCTCACGGTTGAAATACATGGTTCGTTATTATATTTGCCGTGATTCGTGCGGAGCATACATGCAATTCAAACATCTATTATTTGTTCTTGGTGTATATATCTCGTATATTTTTTGAAGTTCTATCTGAATCATGGTTAGCGAAGTAAATCAATTTCGTGATTTTGAAGACAAGAATGTTTATTGCAGGAGCGCTTTTTTGATTTATTTGCTCTCTTGTATGTTTTGCATAAATAAAATATATAAATGTATATTGAAAATAAAGTTATTAGAAAAGTATAAAAATATATTAAAATCTCTGATTGTTTTATAAAGTCAAAATTGTCATAACAATTTATCAAACAAGTATAAACATTTCAGTTCATACGAAGTTTGATTGAATTACGCGCTATCTAAAAGTTAAAATTAAGAGCTAAAACTTTCAGAGAATTGTTTTTTATCAATTAGGAACCCTTTGAGCCCTTGGGAGCGAGGAAATTCGAAAATGTCTACATTAAAGACCACCCTAATATATATATATATATATATATATATATATATATATATATATATAACCTAGTGGTGCACATCAATGCAATTTGCTGCTACTTCCCGTACCATGTTTCTTTTTTAATTTTCAAAATTTCAATAACTTAAAAAAAATAGATTTTTGAGAATTTTAAAATATTTGAAAAATATGGACATTTTGGAATTTTTTTTTAAGTTTTGAAAATTCTCGACTTTTTTTTAATTAATCGCAGATAAATATTAGTACGGTACCAATAGAAACGTGAAGAAAATCTGTGCTTATTATTAAAACCTGTTATGTACTAAGTATCTAATAATTTGATGTGCATAAAATTAAAATAGTTTAACACATTCAAATAAATCTTACTTAAGTAACTTTTTATATGATCTCAATGCTTATAATAATTATGTAACAATTATAGAAAGTTAATAGAGTTGTAATTTACATTAAAACTTTCTTAAATGTAACCAGGAATTGTTAAATGATAATGACTAAATGAAAAACTTATTATTTCTACAAAAAATGTCTTGAATTTGAAATTAGTGCTTCAAAGATTTATTTATTTTTTATAAATATATTTGTAAATATATACAATTTAAATAATGAATATATAAATTTACCAGTTGAACAATAAATGACATTTTTAGAATTAATATATTCTAGCAATATGCATTAAAAATATTTTGCCTGCGCATTTATAAAATCAGATATATCATAAGTCATTATGTTGCTATTTTTACTTTTTCGGAAAATCCTAGAAGTCCTACAAAGTTGAAATTTTATTTTTAAACTTTGTAAATGTGTTCTTAAAATTGATAAATTAGAAAAATTAATTTTCTTCCATCATTAACTTCCCGAAGGAGAATTATATTATAACAATATATTATATTATAGCAATAACAAAAAAATCGAAAATGAAAATCAAAGTCCAAATTTTCTCAAAAAATAAAAATCTAATTGTATCAAAGTATTCAAAAAATATTAATGCTTTTCCAAAATTTAAATAACGGTGCGGAAAATTTCAGCAATTTGCCTTAAGGCATGAGTAAGGTGGTTGATAGTTTCTTTTATACTATTAAATACTTTCCGAATCTTGTTTAGATAAATTTTATACTTATAATCACTAGAAATTCATTCATAGAAATCTGGTATTGAAACATACCATATCTTTCCACATAAATTAATTTTTGAACTCTCTACAGTTAACTTTAATACAAAAACTACATATGTATTCACATTTATGCTATTCACCCGGTGATACAGTTTTTGACTTAAGCGCAAGTTTCTAGTTTTTTTTTTATAAAATGCTAATACAGAAATCTCGGAGCAAGAAAAGTAAGGAAAATCAAAACAAAGTTTTTAAGTTTGGTTGGAATTCTATTTTATTTTACATAAACACGAATAGCATTGTGTATCAGCGATGTATGTACACATGCGCATACAGCAGGCGAGTTAGTTTGCATACGCGTTTTTCTGTTTGGATAATCTGGCTTTATTTGCTTTCTCTTGATATTTTCGATTATTCTTATTTGTCTGATATATTTCCTGTGGGATTTTGAATTTTGCCTAACAATAAAACAGAAAAAGATTATTTAATGTTTATAAAAGGGTTATATTCTATCCGAAAATCACGTGCTATTGGATGTTTAATAAGTAGTCAAAAAATTTACTTGTATTTAATAGTAGTAATAAATTTTAAGTAATATGTAACTAATGTATATAAAAATGTATACATTTAGGAATATGCATGTACAAACTCATTAATCACTTTCTGAAGTATATTTTTAAATTAATAGTTATTCCAACTCCCCTGGTATATATTTCTGACAAAGAACTAGAATATACAGTATTATGTTTGTATAAAATGTTCCTATGAAATTCCTATTATGCATTGCTGAAATAATGCAGCAATTATTTTATTTAATCCCCTCATAATAAAAAATAAGTCATTGTATCTGCTTGCCTTTTGGTCATCCAATTTTACCCTCCCTATGAGATAAAAAGGTCCCATAGTTAAATTTTTGAAAAACAGCAAAAAACACATTTCTACGATGTTGAATTAATAGGTAGTTTTACATAGTAAGAAAGTTGTTTGATTTGCGTTACTTGTTATAACTGTTTTAGTTTTTTCAAAGTAATTGTCAAACAAAAAGTCAAATTGGACCTTTGTGTCCCGTCCCTACCATGTTTCCACGACTACTAATCATAAAGTTTTATGCGAAATTTTTGATGATATTTATTAACTAGTTGGTATTGGTATTTCGCCTTGAGGCAAGTTACATGAACTTCCCGATATGTGTAATTAATCGACTTACTCAAAAAACAATAAATTAATTTGAGTGATTAAAAGTGTGGATTTATCACACATACTTGAAAGCAAACAAACACGTTAACTCTGAGTATATTTTAAAAGCAAACTTTCAAAAATCAATACTTTTTATAATTGAACCAGTATCCGTAATACTGTGATGGTATAGAGTAAGTTCATTAAGATCAAGTTCTCTATCTTTATACCAACTAAATCATCTAATTTTAATTTTAACAAACGTCAAAAAAACTACTCATTTTCTCAAACTTTGATGAATTTTTAAAATTAAACTACTTGTTGTCAGGCCGTAATATTTCAATAAGTTGTATAAGACCATAATATATATCATCAAAAAAAGTTTCATAAAAATCGGCTAAAATTTTATTTTCAACAACAAATTACAAGAAAACGGCGGAGTAGATTTTCACCTAAAACTAATCAGTATCATTCCCAACTAATATCTTTCGAACAGTTTTTGATTTTTTAAAATCGATTCGGTATTATGAACTTAAATGTGGGCGAAAAATTTAACACTTTTTACCAAATTTCAAAAAAACGGCTCGGCCGATCGTCGCACAAAACTAACAAGTGATAATCCTCATTGAGACACATCAAATGGTTTTTAAATTTCTGAAATCGTTTAGGCGTTTTTTGAGCAAACGCCGATTAAAGGTCTAATTTTGACAAATTATACTAATTTCTGCAAGCTTTGACGAATTTTTAAAGCTAAACGAGCTGTCGTATGGCCGTAATATTTTAGTATGATCTAGAAGACTATGGTATCTAACGTCAAAAAAAATAATAATAAAAATCATCAAAAAAAATTTTTCAACACTTTATTACAAGAAAACGGCCCGGCTGATCTCTACCAAAAACTCATCAGCACGATTACCAATCAATATCTTCCGAATGGTTTTTGAATTTTCAAAATCGATTCAGAACTGCGGGCTAAAACGTGGATGAAAAATTTTTCACCTTTCAGCTATTTACAAAAAAACGGCTTGGCTGATCGTCGCGGAAAATTGATAAACGCTAGTCCACATCGCTTTATTTTTGAGAAAACGTCGATTTACGGCAAAAAATCTGATCACACACACACATACACACACATACTTTTTCCAAATTTGGTCTCATTCGATTCAGAAGGCTTGAAACTTTGCTTGCCTTTGTGATTTTTTTTGGACTGAATTTTCCTTTCTTTTTTCTCTTTCGTATTTTGTCTTATTCAAGTTAGATTTTTCTTTCTGTTTAAATTTAACTCAAAAAAAAAACAAGACAAATACATGCACATAGAACAAAACTAATAGCTGACTAATAATGTCAAACTTACAACTAAATAACAAAGTGATCTGTATACAAGTAACAGTTATTATTATCAGAAATCGAACATGGGAGTTTACATTTGACAATTTAAAAGTGATGCGGTCTACAGATAATGTTAATATAGGGCGCTGACTCAATGTAATACACAATAATGGAAACTTTATTCGAACAAATATACTTTATCTTTGTCCCTATCTCAAAATCAGTATAGTTTAGCTGTTATGAAGACTGTCACTACCGTAATATAGCATACTTGTAACCAGTCGCCCATGTCAAAATATTTTAAAATGGATCTCCATTCAATAAAAATATTAATCAAATAAAAATGCTATCGAGGGTTGCTTTTAATCAATTTTGGTCGATTCGTTATAAATAAAAGCACAATTGAAATAACCAACATTTTTCTCAAAAATATATTCATTATCTCATATCAGTTAAGAATAAATAAATTAAAATCTTAACTAGTTTCTCATTTATCTATTAGACATGAAAATTCGGTTGACCGCCGCGCCGATTCGCAGGAAGTTGCCGTGACCGCTGGCTGGTTAACGGACATGTGCGGCGACCGCATCGCTGAAATTTTCGTCTTTGTCAATTTGCTCCGAAACCAAAGCCTATAGCGGTAGTTAGAGCATAATAAATTTATTGATAGTCCCATATGCAAAATAGCCTCATACGACGTGGAAAGAGTAATTTATGTACATTTCATTATTGGGAATATGAGATTTTTTAATTTAAAAGCACATGCGTAAGTAATTGAAAATAGCATTGTGCATTAAGGAAAATTGCAAAAACTTCCCTATAGATGTAATAATTAGCTTTATCAATCGAAATTGAGATTTAGATATTTAGACAAAATTTTCAACTAATAATTTCAAAAATAATATTTTCGCTTTGCATCTGCTCTAAGACTATTACCATTTCATATATCATGTACGTAGTCCTCGATATTATTTAATCATTTAAATTAATGGTTACATTTTCTACACAACTAGAGAACTTTTGTAGACCGGTTATTCATTTTTTTGCTAATTCCAAAGCCATTTTTGATGGTTTGACCGATATTCTCGCAAACCCAATGGTGGCTGCTCCTTGTTGAGTTTATTCCAATGGCTTTAAATTTTGACTAATCACACAAAAGTGACTTTTAGCACAAACTTTACTTAACCATATTTTTTTAAATTTTGATGAATTTTTAAAATTAAACGACTTCTCGTACAGCCGTAATATTTAGTATGGCCTATAGTCCATGATATCTATCGCCAAAAAAAGTTTCATAAAAATCGTCCCTTTTATCAACACTTATTATAAAAATATCCGATCTTTACTAAAACTGATCAGAACGATTCCCAACAAATCCGTTTGAATGTTTATTATATTTTTAAAATCGCTTCAGAATTGCGAACTTAAACATAGACGAAACATTTTTCACTTCTCTGCCATTTAAAAAGAATTCAATCGTAGCGCAAAACTGATAAACGCTAGTTCTCATCGAAATACATCGAATGGCTTTTTAATTTTTAAAATGGTTGAGCAGTTTTTGCACAAACGTCGACGATTCGTCAATATCGGCTCATACTTTTTCCAAAATGTGGTCTTATTGGGTTCAGAATGGTCGAAACGTCAAACAACATAAAATTTGCAAATCGGATTTTGTGCAAAAACAAACTTACCTTCGTGAAATTAAAAGTTTGTTGCAACTATGTATCTAACATTAAATTAATAATGGGTTCATAAAATATCAATTTAAATATATTTTCATATTCGTATGTTATAAATTTCATTTCATAGTAATATTTTCTGAAATTTTCAATTTTTGAGTATGTAATAATACCACCTTCATTGTGATACTATTTTAAAATAGAGAGCAGAAGCTGCGTAACAAGTTATCGCTTTAAATCAGACGACATACCTATCACAAGATTAAACGGTCAGATAATCAATTTTTTAATTAAAGTAGTTTTTTTCGTTATTGGCATTTTTGATTTTGAGTGCTGTTGTTTTGTTGCTATTAATAATATGACTTTTCATTTTACGTTGTAATTTTTTCTCATTCATTTTTCTTACTTTCTTTTGATTTTCAATACCTTCTCTTGCGATTTAAATTTTGATACAGACAGATGGCAGTAAATTTGCATTAATTTTGTTATTTTAAGATAAAAACACAGTAAACTACATTGCAATATTAGAAACTATGTATCTAGCAATACTAACATTACCATGAAAATGGATTCACAAAAAAATTTCAATTTTATTTTTGTTAGTTGAAAACACCAATATATTTGGACCATTTTGCGTCTTAGCTATCCTTTTTACACCGCGTATGGGATAAAAAAGATTTGATGATATATTTTAGAAAATTTGCTAATGAACATATATCTACAATAATCTTCAATAAGAATTTTAATATACATAGTTCGATAGAAAATTTAAATTGAGACTTTGTACCCACCCTACCATAAGCTTATATTTTTTATCTCATAATCAATTATTTTATTCTTCTTTTAATAGATTTGTTAGCAGTTATTTCGTGGTTAAATAAATTATTTGAAATATAAAATATTTCGTGTACTCATTTATTTACTTTTTTTTTGCTCCTATTACATTTTTGATCTCTTAACTGTTATCCGTATATATTTGAAAATAATAAAGAGTATTGTATTTGTTCAATCTATTAATTTTTAAATCTAACTAAATTTATTCTGAAGAATA